>NC_060212.1:148845000-149145000 GCF_021130785.1 Homalodisca vitripennis
TGTAAATTATTAAGTTAAATCTAAATTCTAAAAGTAAATATTCTTATTTCTCTTTTGTATCAAAATAGTAAAATAATCCCTGTAAAAGAAAGGAAACATTAGTTCACAACAAATTAGCTGTATGAAGATTGTAATTATACATACAAGAACTACTTATGCTACATCCAGCAAAGACTTATAGAGTAAAAAGAAAAAAAAAACACGTACAACTAAACAGCAAAAGAAACTCAAAACGACTCAGAGATGCGAGTTTCGGAGGTTTCTATACCGTCTGCTTCTCCTAACCAGCTAACTAACACCGAAGCCCTTCATTTGCCTCCGGCTGTCCAATCACAAGGCCAGAGAGACCCATTGTCACCCCGTGTTATAATCATTTTATCAAAGTAGACTACCAGAAAAACCTGATGCCTTACTGCAACATTCCAACATACCGAGTCTCTTTCTTGAGAAATTACATGATTTAATTGACCTTTATTTTTACACCACCAATTAATTTTTTAAAATATTTCCGAATAAAGTCCATCCCATCAATATTTAGTAAATAATATTAAATTGCCTATGTAGCAAATGCTACAGCAGTAGGAGGTATTTCTAATAGTACTTTGTTTAATAGAAATGTTTATGAACGAACGTACTATTTTATGTCATTATAGACTTGAGTCATTTATGCTAGTAAATATATTATAATCTATGGTAAGAGGGAAGGTTTTGGGGTCTGGGATTCATTCAGTAAAGTTATATGCCATACACTCACATTATTTATTGTAGTACTAATTGAGGACAATTATTAAGCCGATTTTTTTTTATCAAAACCAACATATTTCGTTACTAGGCACGCAATTGAATCACAGAACATGTGTAATTGTATATTACTCATTGTTTCTAATTAATTACATAATACTCAAATGTGAATATAAAGTCTACAAATAAATTCATGTGGTTTTTAATTTAGACTAGATGGTACAGATATCACCCTATACTCATATAAGGAGCTGTGGGATTAAAGTCACAAATTGGATCCCACAGATCCCAGTGGAGCACATATCATCCGTAATGCTTTATTGTATATTGAAGCCACACAGAGCCACAAGCCCAGCCACCGTTCCACCTTTAAAGCCTTTGGGTACTCGTTTATTTCTATGATGTGATTCCGTGCGTATTCATTCATTAGTTTTGTTCAGTATTATGAATATTTTATGTTCGAGAATAATTTTTCATGTTTGTAATAAACTAGTCAAGTACAATTAAACACTCTGATCGTGTATTTAAAATAATGTGATTTTGATAAGGTTTTCACAGATGAAATGGACTATGGCTAGTTCAGTAATGTTTATGTGGCGGAGCTGTTGTGAAGCCTATCATGCGTTGTTTAAAAAAACGTCTGTAGGATATCTGAGGACATAAGGTCATACATTTCTTAATAGAAAAAAATATAATTTTTAATTATGATTGTCATTTATGGGATTTTTATAAGCATTAGGGAATATTTTTACATTGGTTTTATGATTTAATATAATGGAAACGGAAAGATATCAGAATAAATACATTTTAAAGAAACCGACTACAATAATATGATATCATATTATATAATATGCTCACATTTTGCGTATTTATGCAGTAAAAAAATATATTGCACATTCAATGGCGAAAGTTGGTATCGAAATTTGGTAACAACGCACTTTTATGTTGCAGTAGTCTCCCTAACTCACCAGAACTTCTATTTAATTACTCTTACTCTTGAAAACTATCTCAATGAAAAAAAATACTGTCAATGTTTCAGGTAGCAAGATATCTTAAGAAAGTTTTTATATATATGCTCTAAATTTTGAATTAAATTTCATTTAAACAGAATTTTACTGAGCATCATTGAATCCCATCAGTAGGCTGGCAGAATTCCTTTATTATATTCAAATTGATTGGAAAAAACATATTTTGTACGATGATTCTCTGGCTATCTGTCTACAGAATATATTGAGAATAAAACAGCCACCCAAGGCTAGAAGACAGTTTTGGTACACATTTTTAAATGGTTGTATTGTAGCGTTATTATAGCACATATATTAAATTTATATGGAGCTAATACTTCGTAAATTAAAACAACTTTTCGGAAATACTTGATTTATTCCGAGATTAAAGTTCACTCAAAATTTGACAAAGTTTACAAACTTTAGATTCGATTTTCTTCAAAATTTCACACAATCGAACAAATCTAATTAAGAGTCTGATCAAAAAAGAATTAAAATTGAAATGAAACTAAAAATGTATACTTCTCCAAAAATGGTTTAAATTAACAAAACAAAATAAAAAGTTCTCTTCTCAAAATATTCAAAATCAAAATAACACAAAACTAGATATTAACTTTACGATCAAAATTTAATTCACAATACTTCAAAAAATTTGAATTAATTCTCAGACTCTGAAAGATGGGAAACTTTAGAAATTTTAATTACAACAGTATAAAAAATCAAAGATATTAACTAAACGCTGGTACGGGACTTACTACTTTGAAGATTACGGAGGCTGATAGGGATTTAATACGCACTAAAGAAAAATTAAAAACTTGAATTGAATTTACACGCGATAAAAGAATTACTCTAGATCCCAAAACTATAGGATTAGAGGAAGAACCACCGATGGTCTACTCGACGTCTGCTCCTTCTCGTTGTGGCTTCAAGACTCAACTCATCCCCCTCTCTCTCCAGCGAGCCGGGTCGGAACGTATCGCCGTAGTCATCTCGATCAGCTGATGTGCCGGTCTAACTAAACAAACAATGTCCACGCACCGCGTCTAGTTAACAAAAAGAGCCTAATTCCTACCGCGATTCAGTATAAATAATTACAACTATGGTACAGCATTGTTCAGGTTATCAAATCAGACCAGCATTTGTAATATCTCATTATTCCATGTTATATTTTCTTATCATACAGACAATGTCGAAAAGGAAAACCTACGCAATGAATTCATCAATGTGGATTTAATTACACACTCTGCAAAGGATAATAACCTGTTTTAAGAATGAAGTTACACATAAGTATTAGTACTTCTGATATCCTAGTATACTGAAATGAAATAAATTATTTCCTTATTCATTCATACTCTCACTCCAGCATCCTTCCTACGTCTTTCATACTACGGCAATTCTACATATACCTGTGGTAACTACGACCCGTACTAAAAGACGTGTGATCTGCTGTAACAAAAGGGATAGCTAATAAATGCTATCCATTGTACGTGTTAAGGGAACTTAGGTAGGCAATAATTAATAATCAAGGGTCTAATTATTGCTGATTTTTATTACTAGCAATTGTGTCAAGTGGTTTTATATGATTGAAGATACGTATTTTTAAAAATTTAAATTAGAAAAATACAGCTAAAAGTTAAACGTAGATGTTTTATTTTATAATTTAATAGATTTGTTATTAGTTGTAAATGTATGAATTTAAAAATGCATATTTTTTGCTATGACATACAAACAATTAACCTTTTTTCCGAAATATTTGTAGATGTTACCTTTAGCGTAGAACATTGGTTATACCTGCGTTTCTAAATAGAACTTTAGTAAAATAATTAATTTTACATAAATAATCAGTACAAAATTAGTTAAATACATTTACTGTAATAATGTGATTCAAAATAGTACAAACAGAGACAAAACTGATAAAACTGACGTGTTTGTACAGCGAGGGCTTTGTTACACTTTCAACTTACACCATGTAAACATTCCGTGATTGCAATCCAGACAAATTGAATTTAACTTTGTTGCTCCATGCATTCAATTAAATAATTGATTTTTTAACTAAACTATAACCAAATACTTATTGGTTTGTAAAATTTTTAAGTATTTGTTCTAAATATGTTCGCTTGGCTAGACGAAAACCCGGATTCCAGTTACAGCCGCTATCAAGTACTTTTTTATTTTTCCGGACATTTTTTATCATTCAGTGAAACAAAAATCAATAAAAATCAGTTTTGTTGCACTAAAAATGGAAAATAACTCGAAAATCCTGTTTCCTTCACAATTTTTCCATCGTCAAAAATAAACTTCAAGTAAAGAATCTGTGTATTTTTTTCTTACGAGACACTTGAAATATGATATCTTATATGTATAGATTTCCTTGTTTTGTAAATGAACAACTACTTCATGTATGACCATACATTTAAAATTCCTTAAATATGACACTATTAAATTTAATAAATGTTAGTCTTCTACCTATGGCTAAGTTAAAGACTGAAGTAGCGAACAAGTAATACAACGGAGGCACGTGTTGTCAGGCCTAGTTGGATTAGAAAATATTATTAGTTTAATTCATGTCAATTTAATTTATTATTCTATCAAGAAATAAGCTGTGCAATTTTTCCACCACGAAATTTGGGGACTGAATATGACGCAAACCGTATTATTGACATATATTTACTAGGTTGTATTAGCTCTCAGTTGAAACATTAAGAATGTTGAAACCAACTCTGAGTATAGGGGTAATAAAAAAATATTCAACTCTAAAATAACTAACCTTCCACAAATTATCTCTCCTTTCGTGTGGAACAAGAAATAGTTTTGTTTCTAGAGTGGGTAAATTAATTTGGTTCATTATCCTGAACTAGGTGTAAAAATAACTTAGTTCAAATCATATTTGATAAATAATAAAACAAAACTAATAATCTAATATAAAACATATACGAGAAACTATAATACAGTTTAAACTATCGTATAAATAGGTAAATGGAATAAATTAATAATAATAGGTGCAATAAACAATCCTGTAGTCTGCTTATGGTAAAACTATTTATAATACGAATGTTTAGTTTGGTTGATTTTTTAAAGAAATATATCAATGCAACAGATTATCCAGGGACCTGACAGAACGAAACAAAAGAGTTATTCCACAGGCATACATACATAAGAACTAACTGTAAAAAAACTCAGTTGTCTGTTATCAGCTAGTTTAAAACGTTATTTTCTATTTTTATAGCTATCATTGTTACACATAAGACCAACGTAGCCTAATCCAATGAAATTATGCACCACCATCAAGCTCAATGTTTTATACATAGGCATTGGTCATTAAAAACGTATAGGTACTTGGTTTTATAGCTAGCGTGTGACCTGGTAGATTGAAATGGAATTATTCCAGCAACACAAGTAATAGTCTTTGCTAATGATCAGCCAATAAGGACTAAAAATAAAAGACAATAAGGTCACGTCGTCTTGTGTCCAGGTGTTGTCGTAGAACGTGCTCTACTTTTAGCACGTCCTACACTAAAGGACTTGGCTGCGGATTACTTTATCTAATACAAACAGTACATCCCCTCCTCCCAGCCATCGCGCCAATAATACCTGTTCTCGTGATCTCAGACGCAGCAATGACCGCCGCAACTCGATTTAAGAATTTATGATTTATAAAATAATTAGAAATTTTTTGAAAGCAAGCAATATAATTGAATCGTAAAAAGTAAGGGCTCTGTGGTGTAATGGTAGCACATTCACCCGGCAAGTGAGAGATCCGGGTTCGAGTCCCGGCGGAGCAAGTACTTTTTTTTTATTCAATGTTTATTTGAAAATTAAAGAGGGCTATTGCCATACAAAAATTAATTCATATATATATATATATATATGTACATGTGTGTGTGTGTGTGTGTGTGTGTGTGTGTGTGTGTGTGTGTGTGTGTACCCTTTTTATAAAATTAAAAAAGGGCTACTACATTAGTAGCTGAACTATGTGTAATATTACTAATGTAGTAGCCCTAGTTTAAATTTATTAAAAGAGTGACAATTATAATAAAACTATTAGTTTGTTTCTAAATTCATCCAAAAAGCATTCTGCTTAGTCATATACTTGTCCGCGTTTATCTTAAATGTTTTAAATTCATAATACTGGAATAAAAATAATTAAAATAAATAGATTAAAAATACAATGCAAGTAAAGTTGATACATGTGCTGAATCTGTTTTCAATTTATAAACACACTAATGCCAAATTCTTAAACATATGATTGTTAATGTTTTTTGAAGTTTTGCCTCCCTTTTTTCCAGATCTAACCTTTACTATGAGTAATATATTACAATACTTGTTCATTACTCCCACTACACACGATTTCTGCTCTTCTTGGGAATCATATTGTTTATATCTATAATTAGTTTTGTGAATTTGAGTAGGATTCTCTATGATAGCAAAGTGTTTTATATACATGTTTATACATCATTCACCTTGTAGCAAACACAAAATATGCATTACTTAAAGTACATCTTTAAAATTTTCTTAGTTTACCTAAAGTGTCTTTAAATATCTAACTTAACATTTCCTTGAACATTGTGAATTTGTGCTGTAACACCAGAGTTTATTATCTTCAAGTGAACTATGAACTTTTTCAAGATAACCTGGTAGCATTTTAACCTCATCAATAATTATTTGGATGGACAGATAAAGGTGTGAATTAAAATAATTGTAAAATAATCCATTTATTAGGCAGTAAATATTATTTATAGCTTAATCAATCCTATAAATTACTTGCTCTGTTTAAATTCAGTTGAACTGTTAGATTCAGCAACAGCGGCTTCAGCAGACAAAACTCGCTGTCCCGTGAACTGTCACTTGCAGGCATTAATCTGCCGTTGTGCTGTCATCCTCCTAACATGCAAGAAATGTGTCCCTAAAATATTTGACTTCCATTTTGATGTTTTCTTTACCGTAATGAAGGTTAATTTATGACCTTTTTTCAATTCTTACTAGTAGCTCAGAAAACTCAAATTAACGTTTGAAATCTGTCAGCTGTGCAGGTTTTACTCCTGTAATCTGGAGTCTTGGTCTCTTTGGCAAATTCCATATGTTCAAAACGAGCCCCTTGCATCGTTTCTGCATCAGAGACTTCTTGGACACAAAATAACTTTCTGGTTTTAAAATTATCTTTTACTCGTTTGGTATATAGGCTTTTATTAAACACTATGAAACCTAATTTGATGAAAAAATATAAATACATGACGTTGCAAGATTTCAGTCTGTAGATATAATTTTGTTTTAAGCTTTATTAATACATAGGCAAGAGTGAGTTTTATCATGGTGCTTGTGGTTGGTCATGGATTTTTGCTAAGCGTTACTGAAGTCAACCACTCAGTAGGATAAATTTCTCTTTTATCAGCTAGGATGATGTAACATTATTGTTTGTATGATTTCTGTATGTACGTATATCTGTCCGCAGGATATCTAGAGAGTAAAATGAGCTATACACTTGAAATTTTGAATGCAATCTAAGGAAAGCCTAATGTGGTTTAGAATCTCAGACTTGATTGTTAAATACCACAATAAAATTTCTTCCATACAAAACTTTGAATTCAAAATGTTGATTATTGTGTTTACTTTATGTCTATAAACATTATACAATGTATATTGAACTTAAGGTTTAGGGATTAAAAATTAAAACTTAAAATGCCAGGAAACCAATCGCTTTTTATTTTGCCACTTCTTTGTTGTGACACTATTTTTATTGTTAAGTACAAATAAATGCCATTAAATACCAAAAAGTTACTTTAATATGTAAGTTTAAATATAGTATGGTTTGATTGAATATGTGTGGTGGTAAATATATAGTAAATTTTCTATTGTAGACGAAAATATTGTTTAGTCTAAACAATCCAAGAAGGTGAACATTTAGAAGAATGGTTGATGAAGAATTTTCCAACGAAACACTTTAAAGGTCAATGCAATAACTTTGGCAAAAGTTGGAATGTATAAAGCAAAACAATAAACCCTAAATTAGATATGTTATAATCAAGCTATTTACTATCGTACTCCAGTAACACAATTAAATTACAAAACTTATGTTTTCCTTCTTTTGTTATTTTTGGAAATAGCAAATATATATATATATATATATATATATATATATATATTACATCCTCCATATTTAGTTGGGTAAGCACATCAGATGATCTTACAAGAATGTTATACATTAAACAAGGCAAAAGTTAAAAGAGAGTTTGACTAGGACTTAAGAAGCTTTGGTTCAGATTTAAAAAAACATATATTGGGCCGAAAAAAGTTGACTGAAGATAGCTAAGCAACACTTGATTATAGTATTACTAATTCTTAGGCCACGTTAGTCTAAGTATTGAAATTTACTTGATGTATATTATGAAATGGAAAAAAACTGCTAAGAGAGTTGAACATACAACTAAGGAATTAGTTATGGAATATTTATTATAATAGCAATTGTAATTTATATTACTTGAGTATAGCAAAAAAGAGTAAAAATTATATCTCAAGTTTCTGAGAGATCTGTAAATAAGATAACTTTAATGTAGTAGGAAGCCAGACCACAACGTGGAGCAGGGACGACTCTAATTTTCTTGGCCGGGGCGGCGATACGCTTATCTGTACCTTCGTGGTCGGTTATCTCGTGCTAATACATTCGGAACTTTACAAGTCCAAAGAAATTGTGTAGTTTTAGACAAACTCACAATAATACTATTTTGTATCTGTGTAAGAATAAAGCTAATATTGCTCTGACCATGTAATAACTATTTATTGGCTTAGATTTATTGATAAGCTCTAAGATTTCGCATAGAAACTTATTTCTATATGACAACATTGGGGTAGATTATGTACGGACGTAACTGTGTGTAATTTGGCAGAGCGTTAAAGGACGTTTTTAATTGATCTCTATTATCCCTCTTACATGTAGATTTATTTGATTTGGTAATCTTTTAAAGACGATAACTATTTAAATCTACGTAATCACACAGATCTGATTTCTGCACACCCCAGCGTTGTTTTATCCTACCTACTTTACTGGTAATCCCACTTCTTTACTGGAAACTCTGCTATAAAACCTAACTCAAAGAATACACAATTACTGTATAATGAGACAAGATATCTCGGAAAATATGTGCGTGTCAAATCATGCAATGTGGCTGAGCGTCATTAAAGCCTAACAGTCAGTAGTAGCTGTTGTATCTAGCGTATACAATTATATTTTAAATTTCATTTTAGTAATTATAAAAATGCAATATTTTAATTTATTTTTAAATGAATAACATAACACGTCATCCAGTTTCGATAAAATAGAAAGCATTCTTCCATCATTTTAAGTTTATACTTAAGTAAGGATTTGAATATTCTGTTAAAGAAAGAATTGTGCTTCGATAATCCCGTACCTAAGAGAAGATTCTCTTGAAAGGATTTTCTGCAGGGAAGCAAAACACCCTAGCAAATCCTAGCAACATAAGCTTTAGCTTTCATTACATCGCGGAATTGCAATATAGGAGGTTTTTTATGTAAAATACTGTACTAATTAGTGTGCTTCAAATGTTATATAACTTATTTTTGCTGTGGTAATTTAATTTTAAAACTTTGATAAAGTTTTATAAGATATTTGTTACTAATAGTAAACTTGAATAATTTTGGATTTTTTGTAGTCAAGTAACATCAAAGTAAGTTAAGAAATCGAATTATACAATGAACATATAAAAAGACACCTATTTCCAGTCTAAATGTTAAAAAAATACAAATTTTAATTAATTTAAATAGGAGATTATAAACCTTCATACAAAGTTTTTATAAAAAAACAGTATTTTTATACATATACATAAGGTATTACATTATGTTAAATATATTTTACAAAAGGTCTTTCTTCCATCAAAATCCATCACTTAATACAATTTAGTGTGGTTAAAATTTGTCGCTGAGTTCGGGAAATTAGATTTATCGACTTTAGAAAATTAAAGTTCAATAATATGTAGGCTATAATTTGTATAAAATTGTTCTTTTTATTTTAAAATTTATGTTATGTATTATTTCTATTGACTAATATTTTAACATGTACATTACTGTATTTATAAATCAACGTGAAAATGTCAATGAATACCACCTGATTCTTAGATATTATAATTACTAATTATATGTTAATTTACCGCACAATTTGTTAACACTGTGTGGGAATCAATTTAATCAAGGTAATTGAATGGTATTGATATATATTCCATTTAGCTATTTAATAACATATCAAACAGACTGTCTAATGGAAGGTCACTAAAAATTTTAACATAATGCTAAAATTTTTCCTGCAGTTTTTTCCCACTACTTCATGAAATATATCTACTTATATTAAAATTAAGGTGTCATTACAAATCTTTGATAAAATACTATTTTTTGTAGCATCACAGTTTTTATAACTAGTAATAAAACCTTTTTTAATTGTAATGGTAATTACGTATGACGTATTGAGACTGGTTATGACACTCTTTGAGAGATGATCTTTTCAAGAAGACTAATGTGAATAGAGAAACATCATAAAGCAACATTGGAGGCTGTGATTTAAATTAAATAGATAACACCCACCGAACTATACACTTTCTCGTTGCTTGGCGATTGACTCAAAATCTCTAAAATAAGGACACCAAACGGTAACTATAAAAGTAGCAGTGGAATATTTCATGGCATAAGTGAGCAAGCGTCTGTCAATACTACACAAACTACATCTCTGTATCTTATTCTGTTTTATTACTCTTTATAATATTTCTAAAGCCCAAAAACTAAATTGAGATATTAATAAAAAACTTTCCATAGTATACCCGTGGTAAGCTATGTTTTTTCTTTCTATTGTGTTTTATCTCACTGATCTGGGAGAAATTTTACATTGATTCGATTAGAAGCGACAATAAACACTTTTCTAGAATTAAAACCCTTCTTAGCATGCATAATCTTAGTGAAGGTCTTTTGAAGAAAAAAAAATCATCTTTGCAGTGCCTTTACTTTGTAATATTTAAATTAATTCTAGAGGAGCATCTACAACTCCAAAGTTTAAATTTCTCAAGTTTTGCACATTTGGAGAATGCAGACCTATTTACTGCCTAACAGGTATAGGGTACATTACACTTTGCCTATCACGGGGTCTTTACTCGGAATTTTAAAATCAAAATGTTCTTCAGAATCATGAGGTAAATGATAGTCACTAGAAAAAACCTTACAGCTGAAACGTACTCCGCGTGGTTTTTATTATCATGAACTGAAGGACTCATTTGAATTTCACACATAAACATAAACACTCTTATTTTATTTCCAAAGAAAACAATTTTATTTAGAAAACTTCAAATAAATGCGTAAACTTTATTGCGTATCAACAAGTTATGTAAATATAAAACGTTATTTCAATGTTATGTCTTAAGGCATACGTGATAAGAAACGAATATATTATGGAACTCATACATACACTAAGAAGCTTCCAACTGAAACTATGAGTAATGAATTATGAGTATTTATAATGAGTGTAATAGAATGTTTAAGGTTATGCAAACAGGATTCGTGGTCCCATCATAAGAACTCACAACTTAATAATTATTATTTTCGTTACGATCTACTTTCGGCAGGAGATTTCAATTTACTATATTTTGTTTCATATCTTACCTCTTACTTACATTAATACGTGAATATTAGATATTTTCTTTTTAGACATAAATTATGAGGAACATGTTCGCGTTTAGGAGGGAAGATTTATCTGCAAATGAGATATACTCCAATGTCATATATAAACACAACGTGGATTAGCGTCCACCAATTAACCAAAAAAATACTAAAATGTAGAATTTTCTGAATTCCGTTGTAACCAATTAATACTTCACATTTAGCCAACTAATCTGATACTAATATAAAAAATGTTTTCATAAAATTAAAAATTTCATTAAAAATAATTCTGGAATACGCTTCTTTATCCATATTATACTAGGATCAGTATTATCTGATAAGCTTGGGTCGACAACGTTAAATTTAATAGCTGGTTATAAATCTACTGAAACAGCGACGACCATAGCCAACGCCAAGTCGAGTGTAGTTTGTATTTCGTAATTGATGACATGAATTTACACTAATGGTTATAGTGTGGATGGCAATTAACACTCCATTTTGTATGCATCAACTCTTGTAAACGTGATAGGGAACATAAATTAGTTTTGACACATAGTTTCAACGTTTGAAATGTGTTATTCCTGTACTTTTGTATCATATGTTAATTTAAATGAAAAAAATACAAAAGATTATACAAATTTTACGAGAATAAGTTGTTTTATAATATTTTAAAATATTTCATGGTAGAAATAAATACTTTATAATGGAATCAGTACTTAAACATTTCTTTAGGTATTACAGTAAACCAGAATTATGAAGCTCATAACCTAGATATGTAGCCTATTTTACAGCCACTTATACAAATTTAATGGTAAATAAAAGTCAGATGACAGGTATTTGGTCTTCCGATTATGTGTTAGTTTGGTTATTTAAACACATATGTGAAAGAAACGGCCAAATGCAAAATAATTGAATCGTAAAAAGTGAGGGCTCTGGGGTGTAATGGTCGCACATTCACCCGGCAAGTGAGAGATCCGAGTTCGAGTCCCGCCGGAGCAAGTACTTTTTGTGATTCAATGTTAATTGAAATTAAATTAGGCTATTGCCACTTATACAAATTTAAATTTATTATATAATATATATATATATATTGTGCAAACCATCGAGGTTTGGCAAACGCTCAGCTATTTCTACTTTATGACAATTTGTTTATTTTAAATAAATCTTATTATAATTTTTGAAATATTCAAAAGCATTGTTACACGTTCCTATTGAATGACTTTTCAATCCAGTGGAATCTGCTGGAACCGATCGCGAAATCTGAAAGTTTAATGCCATATGAATTAAACAACAAATGTTGATAAGCCATGCCGTAGATGAGACTGGAATCGGTAATAAATTCAAACGTGGCCGGAAACTTGAAGTGATTTAGAGCGTTAATATTTACAAGAATAAAAGGTCTCTCCCGAGATCTGTAATACATTTGTTATTTAAATCAATAAAAGGAAAGTATACAATTTATGGTATGTTTTAACAATATATTTAATTAAAGATAATTATGAATGAGATAGTGTGGCCTTTATAGTGCACATAGTATCTTGGCCCCTACTCTAAACCTTACTTATCCTAAATATTTACTCCGAATTCGAGAATTAACTCCGGAAGCCAACGCAAATGTAATTTTATGACAAAGTGCTACTAAAGATCACTCAAATTAGTTTCCTAATTGTTTGATATGCTTGCTTAATTTTCCTGTAAATAATATGATTACTTCAGAAAATATTATTTAGAAGTAAAATATTTAATAAAGGAATCTAAATATTTTTAATATTACCCGACGGTTTTACCTAAGTAGAGTTCTTAAGTTTATTATTAACATTAACTTATTTTATTTATCTTAAATAAATGTTTTCCCTTAATTTTTGTCATTTTATAAAGGAATATATTTAAGCTATGAATGCTACTAAATATCAATTTCATTTTGCAACTACAAATACGTAATACTTTGATTCAAAAGTATAATAATTTTTTCATTGACTATAGACTTGAATTTGAACATAGACTACGCAAACACAAACAGTCTTATACAAGAATGGTGCTGAGAAACAATTTGATTCTAGGAATCAGAGAAACTTAGATATGCAAGATGGAAGAATGTGTTGTTGTATTATTAGTTTTTTTAAAGAAAGTGAAGTTTTTTTACGGTAGTTATGTTAAAAAGCAAAATTAATCCCAAAATTGGAGGCTTGAAAGAGGATAAAAAAAGGCCATTATGAGTATTGGTTAAGCACGTAAAGACTTATCAACAGTGATTGTAAGAGAAAAGTGAATTCAAAGCCTGAGAAATTTTAGACATGTAAAAGAGAAAAATGGCTTGTGTAACTTTTTATTACATGCTATAAAGTAATCTCTACCGATTTCAATTAGATTGTATTAGGATAAAACCAAAATAACGTTATTATTTTGGAAGAGTTTTCAAAGTTTAATTGTCGTTATAGCACCACTACCAATGAACAGCAAAATTATAAATGTAGCCTAAATATATATTTTTCGTGTTTCATAGTATTTACTTATGAAAATTTTCGTATTGATGGTAAAAATAAAATAAAAGTATGTGAATCAAATAAAAGTAAATACTTTATTGACAAATACTTCAGAAGTTCGCAAATGAATACAGTTCTAAATTTAGGTATTACAAGTTTGATTGATTTGTAATAGATTGGAGTTTTAAATACTATTAATGAAGGTTTAATTTTAAACGTAAATAATGAATAAATACCATATACATTTACTGCAAAATCTAACTAAGGTAGATCTTGATACCTTATAATGAAACCATTTCAAACTGTTAACATTAATATATTTAAATTTGTTGACTTCTATTCATCAAGGGCCATCGACTTTTATATCCTCAAGATGGCTCTTAAACAAAACTGCTACCTGAGGATATAATGATAACTTTTATATTGGTATAGAACTTTATAAAAAGTATAAATGGCTTAATAGTTTTTACTTTTATTTTTTTAGATTGTTTAAGTGAAACGCTTTTTTAAAAACAAGATATAAATAACTGAATCGTATTTTTAGGAAATTTAATGATAAATATAAAATTTGAGTTAGGCCTAATGCAAATTTTCATTCAGTTATATAGGTTGTGATAGGACGAATGCAGGATTAAGTAACACATTTTCTTTCATATATGCCAAATATCTTGTTGTATATGCCAAAACGAAATATTTGTTGTTAAAATGTTTTAATTTTGCATTTCATTTTTATATACTGAACTAACAAAAGCATAGTACTGTTCTGTTAGTATACATATTAGAGCACTAAAATCTCTCTACACTAAGAAGTATTTAATGAAACTTGCTTCATTGACTCATTTATAATAATTTGAAATTTGGAATAACTAAATATTTTTATACAAAATAAAAAGAATTATCCCCCCCATTTTACAAGATCCTTCACATACACATATACACACCTAACACAATAAACATACATACATACTTAGTCAGAGCAAATAACGGAATTCGATATCTTAATATTCCGAGTTTAAATTTATTTCCTGAACATAACTAATTAGTTCTTCACCCGTTTATCTACTTATTAATATACACCAATAAGTAAAGTAGATTAACAGTAAAATAATTCATTATTTAACAGGCAAACTAAATCTTCAACCATTCAGCTAACTGTTGATGATCATAATATTCATATTTTTAATTTCTTTTAGATCTCTGATAATTGGGCATAGTCTACTTATGGCTTCACGAATACTTTTGCACTTTATATTATACAAAAAATAACATTTCATTGAAGAATATAAATAATATATCATTCATAAATACGAATACAATTCTAGAATAAATAGTAAGCTGAAATAATTATCAATGCAGGAATTAGAATTGATTGCCTGGTGCAATTACAAATTACCAGCAACGACATGAAACAGGAAAGTAACAAAAGTAGATTTCGTCATTCAACGAAGAATATAAATAATATAATTCATAAATAAGAATACAATTCTCGTATAAATAGTAAGCTGAAATAATTATCAATGCAGGAATTAGAATTGATTGCTTGGTGCAATTAGTGTATTGGGACATTATGTAGTCCCAAAACAAACTCTAATAAACACTAAAACCTCCACTAACTAAAAAGGCAGCGAAAAATAATATGAAATCTTTGATCATCTATGAGACCTTTTTCCTTTTTTTCTTAAATCTTTACTATTAGAAAGTGATGTATATATTTGCATAGGATTTTTTTTAACTAAATCCCATCATTTGAGGAGGAAAGAAGTCAACGTAATGTACTGTGAAGGTTTTTATCAAATTAACCTATTTGAGGCTTCATACATGGTAGCAGATCACACACCAAGTCAAAATTCTGTTGAATTTTAGTCACTTAAGCTACCTATAAAAAAGTATTAATTAGAAAATAAAAAATATTAATTTTAAAAAGTTCAGAAAAAAGCCGTTGACTCTTTAGACCGAAAAGGCTCTCTCGTTTTTATTCCATTGTTGCCAATCTAAATATGAGGCTGTGTCAGTAAGATGTTCTTTTCTTAGCAAGGCAATTTTGAGATGAAAATTTAAGTCAATGGATCCACGTTAGGAGGCTAACGATAGCACTCGATAATATAATAGATTTGACTCTGCAGTAAAGGGATTTTATCAAGGTAATGTACTAGAAGAGTTACAAAGAGTTGAGGGGTTGCAGTATTTCTAAATATAGCTATACATGTTTTATTATGTTGAAACTAGCAGTACTACTTATTAAATATAGGAAATGATAGAACAGTACATTGTTTAAAATTCTTCTCTGTCTTATTGTAGATGTTTAATGTTTTATTTGAATTCCTGGCTTTCAGTATTGTTGTGGGTTTGTCATGTACCTTATTTTAACCATTTTGTCTGTTTCCCCTTCTGTGTTGTTGGTTATGTAATAGATAAATGGAGTCATAGTTCCAATTGCATGGATACAAAATCTGGTTTTAAAAACTCAATAGACACATTTTATCTAAGAAAGAAATTGATCATCTTCAGCTACACTAGTTTAGGTTTACATTATGAACTTAATATTTTACACGTAAATAAATGTGAAATCGGCGTCAGAAAATCCTATACAGCCCTAAAACTAAGAATTTCAATTCCTTTATTAAGTTTTCCGAGTGTGATAAAAATGTTATTTATGTTTTTGGAGATCAGTTAAAAGTACTAAGTTTATATATATATATATATATATTAATCTTCAATAAGAAATCTTCAAATATATTAACAGTTTCTATATTTCGGCTTAAGCCGTCTTCAGGAAATTACAAACATATAAATAGGGCTATAAGAACATAATAAAAATAAAACAAAACATCAACACAGAAAATGAAAATTAACAATGAATTATGTAGAATGGTAAACATATGATTTAATTTTTATAAAAATTCACTTTGTTGACTAGGTCACCTCAAATTTAATCCACTTGGAAATTTTGATTTAGTGACGAGTTGATTGGCTTGTTCCATGGTTCTTAGACTGTTTGTACTTAAATTTTCTGATAATTTTCTAATTGGTTTCACTGAATATGTGTCTTCAAAATTTAAATTATGTATTAAACCATGTGCCACTAGAGGTTGCTCTGTCTTCTTATGTTTATATGCATACCTGTGCCCTGTCATCCTTGTTCTAAGAGAATTTATCGTTGAGCCAATATAATCTGTAGGGCATAACTTGCACTGAATTTGGTAAACAATATTTTTTGATTCGCATGTTAAGTCTTCAAATATACTGTATGATTATAATTATATATATATATATATATATATATATATATATATATATATATATATGTGTGTGTGTGTGTATACATATATATATATTATAATATATATATATATATATATATATAATTTTTAATACCTTCTCATGATTTTATCTTTTCAATACCCTCCAATTTTGACCAAAACTAATACGGGTAATACCCGATTTCTTTCTTAGAGGATATAAAAATAAAACTAGATTCTGTGCTTATGCAATACAAGTTGGCTCGCGGATCCTACAATTGAAACTTATTGTACATACAGCTTGTCAACTAAATAGGCTAGAAAAAAAATCAGAAAATCTTTGAATCAGCTAAACTATTTCGCACTAATGCGAACGCAATGCCGAGAATCAATGAAAGCAATAACACGCCTTCAATCCATGTAGGTACAAAGTTTCATTTTTCATTCATTCCAGTTATGTTGACCTAACATAAAAACAATTTATTTTTCTTTAGGAGAAGATATGAGATGTCCTAATTTCTACATGAGAAGATTTGTGTTTCAGTGTGGTATTCAAGAAAGATTTTGGGATTGAGAAATATGCATGATTACTTTCACATTTCTTTCAACTTTTGAATAAAATATCTATGGAAACAGTTTCATAATCTACTTTTCACGATAATTCAAAGTGGAATTAAAAAAACGAACAGGTGTTTTAAACTATAATATTTGTCTTTATACTAGATTTTATTATACTATTAAATTAATAATCAAATTTAAACAGTAGGTCCAATTTAAATTTTAAGTTTAACCCCGCTAAATAAAGGAGGCTAAATAAACTGAGTATAAGATTTAATAAAGTAAAGCATCAATTTCCACAACCCAACTTCCTTCTCAGAACAAAGGTCTAATATCAAAGTTTGCCAGCAAAAATGCTAAATATTAATAACGCACTGCGGCAAGTCTGCATTAGGCATTCCTATAGCCTCTCCCGCACCATCTTAAGAATTCACCTTTAGTCCCTCTTCCAAGATAAGTGGTACTATGATTGCTAATCATTGTGTTTCACAGATATATGGTGAAATTATTTTGTATCTCTCTTGCTTATGTTCTAAGAACAAGAATATATTTTTATTAATCATAATTTGCACGTACATAATCATGCAAAAATATAGAGTGCAGTTTCACAACAAAATGTTTCTGAATTTTACAGACTTTAGCTAAGTGTTAGGTTTATTATTAGCAGTTAAACTATCTAATTTTTTATCCAAAAAGAGTTTTAAATCGGTATAATTTTAACCTTTTGTTTTTTAAATTTTAAAAATTATTAACATTCAGTTCTTAGTGCGATAACAAATTATACTTCTACAACTGAGGCTTTAGTTTTATGAATAAATAGGTTGTAGGTAGATAAATATTAATTTCAATTAGGGAAATGGATTTATTTACTTATAACTTACTTATTTATAACTAGGAAATCATTACAAGGAATTGCTTTCTGGGGTCATTCAAAATAACTCGTCTATTTATTACAGCAGGCAGACAACAGGCCGTGGACTTGACGTGTCACAAGAACCGAGGTACGACTGGGGAGAACGACCGATTCCTCTGCCTACATATTAGTTAAACCTATATGCAAATCGTTCCTTTCATTCAGCTTATGGTTTCAACCTAACACACCCTCAATTTAGTAACGCACTAAAGTTTCAACTTTCCAGACTAGATTTGTCCTGTTGTTAAATCTCAACATTGAGTGAATTGATTACATTGTGTTTTTAGTTTTACGAGTACTGCACAAAATATTACAGAATACATTAAATTTTTTGTTTTATCTTAAAGCTATATTTATTTTCAGATCATGTTTTATTCTATTGAGAACATTTAGTGAGTGTTTTAATTTGAAACATTATAACATGATTATAACAACCTTTAAAACCTTTCGAAAACTCGTTTTAGTATTAAATTTGAAATTAATTTCCTTATACTTATTTATATTGTTTATAAATTTGAATAAGTGTTTTTAAATATAAAGATTTTGTTCCAGTTTCTTATCAATAGAATATGTGACAGCAGGAAGTAACAACGTTGCCATATATCATGTAGTACATACATCACGGCCAGACAGATGTGGCACCCTGACATGAATACAAAGTAGCCAACCGCCATGCCATGCAAGATATTATATTACTACACTTCACTCTGTGTGGCTGTGGCTTCAACAATACAGAACCCGACATTTATAGGAAAGTTCTTTATAATTCATAACGTATTATTTGATTTAAAAAGTAAGCTGTGCAGTTATTATTAGCACTATGTAATTATTAGTAAACATTCATATGGTTTAGACTCCTGTTTATTGTTGAAAAGGAAATTATTAAGTAATAGTCACCCGCGACTTTTCACGTAGGCATGTCCTTTTTTAAATGGCTTAATATACACTCCTGCAAATAAATTATGGTCGCTGGTAAATATACAATTTTAAAGAGAAATATTTTAGGTTTCTTAACGTGGGCAACAATTAATAAGCTACTACGGCGTCTATAATGTCTTACCTGGAGGATTTAACAAGGGCTAGAAATAGACGTTTTATGACAGAAATTGACTTTTTACATTTACTCAAGTGTACATATTTTCGATTGGAGCAACAATGAAAAGAATATTACTGAACCGGAAATATTTTAGTATGGATTTAGTTTAAAAGAGCCAAAAATATGCGTTTTTATCTGAACTAGACTTATCAGATCTACATACGGATATAAATTATACCTTGAATATTTTAAGGCGTCTGAAATATCATTTATTCTAACCAAATGTACTCCTTCCCGGGAGAAACCTAAATATGGGTGTAAGTAATTTTTGGGTTATGGGAAAATTAAACATTTTGCTTAATTTTAGAATTTCGTTACCATGTACACTGAAATCCTAATAGTATTATTAAAACGAGGGTGTCTTTATTTGTTTGTTTTGCTTTCAGGCATAAACTATTAAATTGAGTGTAAGCCTTTTCTAAAGTTTTAAAATTCTTCTGGGCTACGCCTGTCTGATCTGTAAAGTAGCAAAAACCCCAACTTAATCTCTAAATTTGTTAAATATTAACTGAAAAAGCCTGTCAAATCTAATCAATTGTTTTGTGTAAACATTGCTTTATGTCAGCACATCCATATGTTTAGTTAATTTAACCACTACATTCAATTGGGTCATATTAATATTGTGTAAGTTTTCTAAGGAGTATAACCATTAGTTTTTAGTTCTTAGCAATTAGGTAAGTACCCTTTGAGGCAGTCGACAAGTTGTGCAATAACAAATTATACTTCTACAACTGAGGCTTTAGTTTTATGAATAAATAGGTTGTAGGTAGATAAATATTAATTTCAATTAGGGAAATGGATTTATTTACTTATAATATATTTATAAGTAGGAAATCATTACAAGGAATTGCTTTCTGGGTCATTCAAAATAACTCGTCTATTTATTACAGCAGGCAGACAACAGGCCGTGGACTTGACGTGTCACAAGAACCGAGGTACGACTGGTGTAGAACGACCGATTCCTCTGCCTACATATTAGTTAAACCTATATGCAAATCGTTCCTTTCATTCAGCTTATGGTTTCAACCTAACACACCGTCAATTTAGTAACGCACTAAAGTTTCAACTTTCCAGACTAGATTCGTCCTGTTGTTAAATCTCAACAGTTGAGTGAATTGATTAAATTGCGTTTTTAGTTTTACGAGTACTGCACAAAATACTACAGAATACATTAAATTTTTTGTGTTATCTTAAAGCTATATTTATTTTCAGATCATGTTTTATTCTATTGAGAACATTTAGTGAGTGTTTTAATTTGAAACACTATAACATGATTATAACCTTTAAAACCTTTCGAAAACTCGTTTTAGTATTAAATTTGAAATTAATTTCCTTATACTTATTTATATTGTTTATAAATTTGAATAAGTGTTTTTAAATATAAAGATTTTTTTCCAGTGTCATCTTATCAATAAAATATGTGACAGCAGGAAGTAACAACGTTGCCATATATCATAATATTATAATATTATAAGTAGCCAACCGCCATGCCATGCAAGATATTATATTACTACACTTCACTCTGTGTGGCTGGGGCTTCAACAATACAGAACTCGCCATTTATAGGAAAGTTCTTTATAATTCATAACGTATTATGTGATTTAAAAAGTAAGCTGTGCAGTTATTATTACCACTATGTAATTATTAGTAAACATTCATGTGATTTAGAATCCTGTTTATTGTTGAAAAGGAAATTATTAAGTAATAGTCACCCACGACTTTTCACGTAGGCATGTCCTTTTTAAAATGGCTTAATATACACTCCTGCAAATAAATTATGGTCACTGGTAGATATACAATTTTAAAGAGAAATATTTTACGTTTCTTAACGTGGGCAATAATTAATAAGCTACTACAGCGTCTATAATGTCTTACCTGGAGGATTTAACAAGGGCTAGAAATAGATGTTTTATGACACAAATTGGCTTTTTACATTTACTCAAGTGTACATTTTTTCGATTTGAGCAACAATGAAAAGAATATTACTGAACCTGAAATATTTTAATATGGAATTAATTGTTTTATTAAAAAGAAATAAAAGTTAAAAAAAGTGTTAAAAGGTTTATTCATATTGTGTTATACATATTTATAAAACACTTTTCGAGGCTACATCACTAACATCGTTCTATATTTTAAAATGTATGTTCCATAAACAGTTGATACTGGAAAAGTACGGATTAAGTTTATGGCTTCATAAAAATATTTCTTATACGGTGATATAAAGAATGGAATGTACTATATTGAGTTTTAGTACGAGTACTACGAAGTGTTACGTCAGTGGTCAACTCAATGTCCTAGAATAAGACAGGAATGACACTCCATGGGACTTTTTTGAGAATTGGTATATATGTTTATGTTGTTTCGGGAACCATGATGACAAACAGAAAATAGCAGAATAAGTAAATTTAAACACACTCAACACACAATCCTACAGAAAATCTTATACATCTCACATAATTTAAAAACAGAGTTTTTTAGTCTACTAAGATATATTCTTCAGCGATACCGAGTGAAATTGCATGTTTAGACATGCACCTTAATAAAAATAAAATGTTGTCTTTTTCAAAATAACACTTCGAGTATTCAGATGAAATGTATTTCATGATATCTTGACACATAATACATTCATATTTTGTTCATTAAACTGATTGAATATCAGTGGTTAAATAATACAAGTCTAACAGCAAGTAATCACAGTATTATGATGTTTAAGTTGCGATAGTTAGGGCAAATTAAAAAAATTCTTACGAATGCACTGCGTTTTTATAAAAAAAAATTAACCTTAGCGAAATTCCATCGACTGTAATGCTATACCATCCAACTCAGATATTATGGTTAAACAACTTTGAGTCTATATGTCAGTTCATTTTTTAATTATCGTGCGGAAAGACAGACAGATAAAAACAAATATCTTTCTCACCAGTGATAGAATTCAATAATTATCTAAGAATTAATATGTATATTGAATGTTAAATTTTTATATATAAATATAGAGATAGTCTAATGTGTTTCCAATTAGGATTTATTCATAAGAAATGTTTATTATTTCGAAACATTATCCCGGATCTCTTGCAAATTGTGCGTTCTTCACTAAATCAGCCATGCAAGTCAGATTAGGCTTTTGTGATACGTTTACCAGGTACAAAAAGGTGGAGAGCTGTTTTACAGAATTAGTTCGGTTAACTGCTGCTTTTCAACCTGCTTGTATTCACAGCTGGCACAACAATTTCACTACAAAGCTTTACTATAATTTCACTACAAATTTAACGAGTATATACCTTATGAACACCAATTGATACTTTCTTTTTCACTTTACTAAATGATACTATATTATGAATTTTAAACGTTTTAACTAAAACCTGTTTGCCAAATCCATTTTTGTCTCTTTAATTTAACCATTTATAAGTTTCACGTCATGCATTTAAAACAGATAGTTATTAAAAATTATAATTTCTATATGAACAAAATTTATCAGTTGGAAAATAGTTACGATGTAGTTAGGTTGTTAATACTATTTACTGTATAATTGAAGTAATTTTTGGTTACACGTGTTACGTTCATTCTTACAATTGTGTTGATGTCTTTCAATAAAAGGTCTTGAACGGTCACGATTGTTGGCCCGTATCAAGAAAACATTTAATACGTTGGTCTAAAAAGTCAACTTTGGCCAAAAACGAATACTTCCGGTCATTGTTATTTATTTACACGGAATGGCATATGTATTGCCTAGTAGAGTTTACATTGTCAACCAGATCAGGAAAATATTTACGTATATAGGCCAAAAAGTTACTTCTCCAGCCACTATAATCTACATGCGATCTATGGTATTTTTTGGGTGCCCTTAGTCTCTTGAAGATATACTGAACCTATGTCACATCTTACATTGCTATACAGGTTTTTGTTGAAAAACTAAATATATTTCTTTAATGGGAAAATTTGTAACTTTATTTATAAGTAGAATTTTTTTTTAATACTTATATGACAAATAATAGAATATAATTTTGAATATATCCTATTGAAAGATATTTCAAGAAAGTGTAAAACACAAACTTTTGAATAAACATTATTTATACAAGAATGAGTTATATGGTAAATAAATTATGAGTATTTTTAGCATGTCAATTCTCTTTTTATCTGTTCGAAGGACATCTTTATAATGACATAAACTATAAATCTGAATTTTTCCATCGAAATTTATTGAAGCCTGTTACACGTGGTTTACCGTACTTCTCAATTATAATTAAATTATTTTCAAGTTATCATAATTTCAGTCTTCATAAGCTATAGTTTCATTCTGCACTGACATTACATACATGTATTTGTTAATATAATTAAAACGATACCTATACTCCAAAAGGACAATTAAAAATAGTATTATATTTGTACATTTAAAATAAATTAAAAGTCTATTGTTTTGTGATGTTTTTTACATTTAGTTTAAAATAACTGACAACAAACCCAATTTTTCATGTTACAAAAATGTACATTCTTGAATTGGACAAAAAGGCACTAATAAAATTGAAACATCCGTTCATGATTTGTTTGAAAAATCAATGGTCAGTTCCAATCGGGATAAAAATCAGCCGGCACAAATCGCGCGATTTGAAAGTGAAATTGGACATGAATTAAACAACGAATGCTGATAAGCAAGACGCTATAGATGTTTCCGGAATCGGGGATAAATTGAACGTGGCTTTAAACAATTATGTTCAAGTGGGTTATTATTTACAAATAGAATATATAAATAAATGTCGTGGCGTCAATAACCAAGACTATAAATAGGTTATTTTTAATGTGTCTATATACTTTTTGACAGAAGAAGTCATTTTAGACTAATGTAAGTATATTTGCTGCAACAACGAAAACTGTATAATGGTCGCAAATAGCTCGCAAGTGAAGTAAATTAAACTGACCGCTGGTAGTCGCTTTCTTACGCTTAGTTAGAATGTTCAGACTGATGTAAGTTTATACATTCTCAATCGCGGTAACCAGGAAAACTCTACTTTGTCGTTTTAAAAATCTTTGATTCGAACCAGATAAGGTTCTGTAACGTTAAGGAAGGAGTTGAGTCCATAGTTGCTCATGTCCCACTTGCTGTTTCCTTTGTGTAACGGTATAACTATGGCTAGTTTAAATCTGTCTGGGTGAATGTCAGAAGTTAGGCTAAGATTAGTTGATTGTTTGAGAGAAAGAAGAAAATGTTTAATATTGTTTGTAAGGTATTATAAGGTAAATCATCACATCCAGGAGCAGAGCCACCGCGCATCTCAGCCACGCACTTCTCCACCTGGCTGTCGGTGTGCGCCTCCAAAATTATGTGGTTTCTGAGAGTTTGAAGGTGTAATAGGTTATTCGAGTACAAACATACTAAGGTTGTTGTGAGTTATTGTCCCAACTGTCAATATATACAATTGAAAAAATAAAACTATTTCTAAAAGAGTACATTTCTTTAACAAAACTAAAAATCGGACTATTAGTTAAGAATAAAAAAATTGAGCAAATATGAATATCGAAATTAAAATAAAATTACTACCACTTGCAATTTTAATATAATCATAAATTCTAAGCATTCACTCTAGATGCATTAGCAGAAGAAGTCTCTGATTAATAACACTATTCACATTACTTGTGAATCTACATTTAAAATTAAGCTTTTTTGGCCAATGAACGAACTCATCCTATTAGTTTTTGTAAAATGATTTCCGCTAACGAATTCCCTGAACAGTGGTGTGAAATGTTTTTCATCCTTAGGGCTGTATATTCTTGGCTGTGTGCAAAGATTCTTTATGGATTACGTTGTGGTTCACAGAATATCCATGTTAAATCTGGACATATGTCCAATAATAATACAACCAGAATATTTCCTTGATTCATTGGTGCCAAACTAGGGCTTTGCTTCCTTTGGTTATACTTGGTATTATAGCCGCAACCAGAAAAGTAACCTATAACATCATTCCATATTTATTTGTAAAAATACCTTCCCTGACAAAGCTCCTGGAACAGATTTGTGAAAATTTTCACCTATGGAATCTTGTTTGTAGGCTCAGAATATGTGCAGTATCAGTTCACGTTTAGATTTAATATTACATGTTTATATTAAGTTTGTTATGAACCTGATTAGCACAGTAGACGTACATTTAATTGAATATCCGAAATACAAATAATAGTACCGTTGTAGTTTTTTGAAGATTCTTTTACGTGGAAATAAATTTATGCGGAAGTATACTCCTCTAAGTGAATTAATTGAGCTATAATGTACATAAACGCATCATAATGAGTATCCCCTAACTCCACAGTTACAGTACAGTTCCTCCATGAGGGACCAAATTTGTAAAATAATTCTTGACAAGGAAGCTTCAGAAAATTATGGCTCTAGTTTCCGTCTGGGAGAACTGTAATAAGAGAAGTTTAATGTAGTAGAAAGTCAGACAACAACGTGGAGCAGGGACGACTGTAATTGCCCTGGCCGCGGCGGCGATACGCTTATCTGGGCCTTCGTGGTCGGTTACCTTTCCGTGTCACTCCCTTCTACACTGAAACATTTACAAGTACAAATTAATCTATTCATCTAAAAATACATTTAATTTTATTATTTCATTATTTTACCATTTGAGGTTATCGTTAAGGAAGGTAGTTCTTAAAGTTGATAAAATGTGAGAAACTTACAATGAAATAAGCTATTACGTTTACATCAGACACAAAAATTCGAAACTATGCTTATGTTAATAGAAAACTCCTTATTTCACTGAGGTATGTATTTTATTCCTATAAATAGATAATATAGTGCCTTTATATATACCATGTGTTTAAGACTCTACGACATCTACAAACAGAGAAATAGTTTTAGATCCATTAATAATTTTTCCTGTTTTACGAAAAACGATATATTACTATATTATTTCCTCTAAAGAAGTCATATGAGAACATCAAAATATATAAAATGGAAACACAACTTGCACTGCAAAAATATTTTAAGGTTTAACAACACTAGAATTAAATATTGTAAATAAAAATAATAGTATGCATATCCAAAATATGGTAGCTGTCTATGTTTTTAAATATTAATACAAAATAGTCGATATTTTTTTCTAAACCTAATGTCCATCCTAATAGTATTGTAAATGAAAATGAGTCTTTATTTGTTTGTTTTTCTTTTACGCATAAACAATTAAACCGATTGTACTGAATTTTACGAGGACGATCTTAGGATTTTTGGGATTAAAATAGGCCTAATCCTTATTCAGAATCTCTATGAACTACGCGCCACTGGTCTTTAAAGTAGCGAAAAATCCCATTTTGTTTTCTAATGATGTGAAATATGACAAATTTAATCTAGTGTTCTACATAAATTTTGTTTATTATTTTGGATTTTTTAAAATTTATAGTGTGTAAATTCTTTACGCAGTAACCATTATTTTTCACATTGTTTTACATTTTAGAGGTTAACACTCATCTACGTTATACAATGTCCTTAAACATAAGATGGTTAGAATTTGACTCCAAAGATGCCTTTAAGGCAGGAAAATTTGAGTATCGTAACATATTAGTAAAGTTTTGTAAAGTATCCTTTTCCTGTACTAAATACCAATAACGAACTTTCCCACATATTAATTGCTAAAATATTAATGGTGTTTTGTAAATAGAGAGTGGCTATCAAACTTGTAAATTATATAAATGTAATAATAGCTCGTATTTTAGTTTTTTTGGATATTACAGAAGTACGGAAATATATAACATAATTAGTTTTTTGTCACTTTAAATACTTTGAACTGGTATTGTCTTGAAACACAATGAAACTTGTAAATGATCTGAACACTTTTTAAAATAGTTATTTGTGATCAATTAAGCGTCTTAGCAGACATAAGTATTCCTTTGCGCAACTTTGATTGGATTATGAAACCTTAAAAAAATACAAAATCACTGTCCCAAAAGTTGTGGTATATTTCGGAACATAAATAGCCTCACGGTTTTCTCCCAGTTTGGTACCACCATATGTATTGTACAAAGTAAAAGACACTGTAACACATAGAGTATATACTGTGTGTGTGTGTGTGTATCTAATATATATATACTAAAACACACATAACATGCATATATATATATATATATATATATATATATATATATATATATATATATATGCTGGGTGCTTCCAAAAATGTATACAAACTTTGAACTTCCATAGAAAATTTATTTACCGTTCTACAAAGTAAAATTTCAGGAAATTAGAAAGCTTAAAGTCCAATGTAAATGAAACGTAAATAACAAATGTTAATACTGTTCAAATTGGTGACCTGCAGCATCAACATAATTCCGAGTACGAGTCACCACTGATTCTGTACATCGTATCAAAACGTCCAATGAGATTTCTCTACACACAGCTTGAATCTCATTCCAAAGAATGTCTAGGTTACGTGGTTTACGTTTGTACACCTCATCTTTTACTGTGCCCCATAAGAAGAAATCCAGTGGTGTAAGGTCTGGAGAGCGTGCTGGAAACTCGATTGGCCCCCTGCGTCCTATCCATTGGCCCGGCAAATTTTGATCCAGGTAAGCTCGTACGTCCCTGTGATAGTGCGGCGGGGCACCATCTTGTTGAAAATAAAAATTATCATTACCGTATAATGCACGAATGGCAGGAAATATGGAATTAGCAAGCATTGTTTGGTAATTAATACCAGTTACAGTACCTTCAAATCGAAAAGGTCCAAGGAGACCCCTTGAAGACAAACCGCACCACACATTTACACCAGGCAAATTTACAGCTTTTTCAATTGTAATGTGAGGATTGTCTTCAGCCCAGTAAAGACAATTGTGCCTATTGACAGTTCCATTAAGTTTGAATTGGGCTTCATCCGACCAAAATGATGCTACCCATAAATTCCGGTTCACGTATCACCATCTCCTGAACCCATTCACAAAATTGCAACCTTCGATCTGGATCGTCGTCACTTAGTTGTTGCACCAACCTTGGAATGTAAACACGATACTTGCCTCTCTTCAGAATGCGTAGCACGCTGCTAGAACTTACATCACTTTCACGTGCCCCTTGCCTTGAAGATTTGTTAGGAGAGCGTTGAAACAGTTTCAAGACTGCCGTTGAAGACTCATCACTTGTAGCTGTTCGAGGTCGACCTGAATGACCTTTATGCACATCACACACTGTTCCATGAACTTCGAATTTGTCTCATATGCGTGTAATTGTTAATCTTGAAGGTGGTTCTGTATCATAATCCCTTTTCCACTGTCTTTGAAATTCATTTACATTCTCAAACTTCCAGTACCACTTAATAACCTGCTTACGTCCTTCAAAACTCAAACGTACGTCCGCCATGTTGATATTACAAATTCCAACTAACAATATAACATAAAGGGACGATTATGCTGCCACCTGGCGAAGAAATATAACATTAGCCTTGTAGAGCAGGAAACTACGATAGTTTAAAGTGCGTATACATTTTTTTTGAAGCACCCGGTATATGTACATGCAATGTTTATGAATATTACGAATAAGACTTTACGGTGAATTTATTTTCACCCAATATACTTAATGTTTAATTAATAACCAGTATCCTACTCTATTCCCTATATTTAATTCTTTACACAATTATATAATACCAAAATTAATTCATTAATCATGCACAAATTATTTAATCATCCTGTTTAGATAATAAAACTGCTAGGTTTGTGAAGAGTGAAGAGAGTCTGTGAAATCTTATGACCAAAGTTACTTTACTAGAATTCAAATGAAAGAAGTTTAATGCTGTTGAAACTCAGGAATGGGTATAACTGTCTCAGCTGCTCGGCGGTCTGAGAAGATACGGTTGTCTCGGCTTCGTGGTTCGTTACACATAAGACGTCTTTGTTATTAATGTCTAACAAAGAAATTAATGTTGCATAATTTAGTAAGTACAATACAATTTTATCGAAAAACTAGTATAACATATGCACATTAAAATAATATATTGTGTTTAGGATGTTATACGTTACATTATCAAACGTATAATTAACTTTAAGACAATTTGTAAAATTATTGGGAGATTATATACAGATAGCATTCCTATAAACATACTTATCTTTGTCTCAATTCAGTACCTATTTCATGTTACGTGCTGATTTCACGAAGGAAATGAAACCATTTACATTTAGTCACTACAACACTAAAATTTGTGTCTATGCGTGTATATAGAAAACTCACTTTATATTAAAGTATACAGGTAGGTATAGCCTCAAAAATATAAAATCAAATGTTAAAAATCACAAAATATTGAAAAGAATCATCAACAAGAAATAAATTAGAAACTGATGATAAACTGATATTCTTTAGTTTAATTAAGTCAAATCATAGATAAACAAATAATGCATCCTGGATCTTTCATTCTTGTTTAACATTTATACACGGGAAATAGCACAATAATGAGCAAACCTAAATACAATTTGAAAATATTCAGATGAGATATCAGATGTGCTATAGCATTAGGTAACTGAATCAAGCAACTTCGAGCATTGCCACTGCTTGGATAAGTGATCGCTCACCGATACTGTCCTTGCAGACAGCCCGCTTGTCTGCTCATCATTGGTAGTGCTGGAAGTCACCTTTAAGCTGTTGCTCTCCAGGTTAACTGTCATAAAAGACTGCTTAGCAAAATGTTGCCAATTCCCATTTTTATACGTTCATAATAAAACACCATCTAGAAGTAAAATATATTGAGACAATAAATCAAAATTTTCTTCATAACACTAAAATAGTTTTCTTTTATCAGAGTACCGACATTGAATTACGTAGAAGAATAAATTCATTAATAAATAATGAACTATTGGTGACATATATTCTAACGCTCTACAAAATCTCACAAAGTAAAATCTACTATTATCCCTTCATTCATAATGTCAAGGATATCGAGGTTCTTTTTAGAGATTTATGATACGGAAATAAAAACTTAGAGACAGATAATAAATGTTTATAATGCCACAAACTATATGGCTCATGTAACATCATACAACTCTATTGTCTATCTAGAAATGAAGTTTCCATGCAAAATCTATAACTTGCATATAATATTTAACAATTTATATTGCCAAATGATATATACGAATTGGTTTATTGAATTAGGTATAGTGTAGTTTTATACCATGACATTTTGTCATGAACAACTTAAAAGCATATTTACTTTATTTTTTCTTTTTACTTCATGAATGTTCTACGTATACTACTTTTTATATGTTAAATTCTCATATGCTTGAATGGAAATTTATTAAAAAATTACCTTTAGGCGAGTTGTAAAATACGTGTTAACGTTCATCCAAATCTCAGATAGTGAAATCTACTATTATCGTTTCATTCAAAATGTCAAGGATATCGATTACGTATTTTGAGAGATATCGTATGGACAGAAAAACTTATAGACAGAAAATAATTTAGTATAGTGCCACATGTTATAAAATTCGTGAAGGCTCAAGTAACAGCATCCAATTCAAAAGTGCAAAGGAAGTGAATTTTCACGAGATTTATAGTTTCCGACACTTTTAAAAGCTCATAGCAATAAAATATAAATTTTTGGAACTCTTAAACTATGACATAATATTATAGTTTCACGTGTATTCAGACTATTCAGATGTAAAAAAATATTTTGATTACCAACCAACAAGTTGCGTTTACAGATCTCTAAATAGCTAGGTTATCGTCTATTTACTCAAAGGTGTACAATTAGCAGTTGTATATCACAACTATACCTATCTGGGCTGTGCCATTACTTTTCAATACCTGTCACTGTCCTTCCTATGTCTTGTCTAATGGTATTATTATGTTATTGAGAACTGATTCAAAAATGCTTTACTAACTTTTATCATCTATCTACTACAATCTCTCATTACAAAACCAATGATAGAAGTTGACTTTTATTTCTATTAGACTGAAAATTTAGTGAATTAACACTTCAACTCATTTCACGTGAATTCATACGCATATTTGGTTTTCGTGCATTGGTATACTTTAGTCCACACAATTTTCCAGCATCGCGTGTTCGTTATAGGAATGGGTCGAGTGAAAGACGAAATCTGCAACTTTATCTAAGTGTAATGATTGCAGAAAGAACAAAGTAAGTAAATGTAACTTTAGGTTGTTTTAAATCTTCAAGGAACTTTAATGATTACTACAACATATAATATATGTTAAACATTTTGATATTATAAAAGCAAAAATAATATCTGGAACAATGACATTTTAATTATTCTTACTCCAAAGAGCACACTAGGGTCTACAGGATCCCCACATAATTTAATTTTCGTAATTTTTATTTAGGTTAGTCATGTGAATGTTAATTACTCATTTAATTTTACTTGGCATCACTAGGCTTCAAGGCCCACCACTGCCTGCCTTAGTTGCAATCTGTCTTGTGAGTAATAGACTTTATTTGTCTTGGGGTCCCCTTTCAGCTGTTTAAGGTAGGGTTTTTCTTCATTACCTATATTTAATTATTATGGTTGTAATGTAATATATATGGTTATTTGTGAAATAATTTACATATTTTTTATTATTGACAAAAGACAAGAAAATTAAATATAAAACATGTTTTTCCATTTCATAAAACAATGTTTTTAATTATATTGCCTATATATTGATGGTAAAATTTTGCCTATGTTTGTAATTTTGTGTAAGATACGGCATATTTGTGATAGAATAAATACATGCATACGTTGTTTCGACATTGAATAAAGTGATAGCTATTACATCGTTTTGCAACTAAAACCTAAATTCAAAATCTTTTCTGCCGACTGTAAAATGTAAGAGTTTGTGATAAAACTTAATTTCATGGTCATAAACTATATTATAATTGAAATTATTATAAAATTACAACAAATTATAATACACTAATGCAAGTGACTATCATTAAGCATTAAATTTTTTATGTCAAAATTATAGCATTTTGCGATAGCTAATTTACAATCGTTATATTTATTGTTTTAAATAATATTTTACAACACGCACATACTAGTAGCATAAGGAAACAACCCTATATAAGAACCTTATAAAAATGTATTTTTATTTTAAGCGTATTTTAACACGGTTCCAATTAGACCTCTTTGTGCCTGTTGAAGGAAAACTGTATGTGTGTCTTTTAAAGGTTAATAGTCAGGCGTGATTATGATTTTAGAATGTAATACTTTAGTTCCAAATTTTCTACAGAGAGTAACAGAAAAAAATAGAATACAAGCTAAAACAATATATCTCGACACGTGAAATTTACACTGCGTATACTGTGAATGGTGACTGTTAGAAACTAACTACGGCAAGGCGGGCTCTGTTTGGTTTCCATTCCCCAACTCCCGTCCATTACCCGTTTAACTAATCCGAAATGCTACCCTCGCAATTGTTTTACATGCTTCAGTGAATTGGATCCCCGTTGGATTGCATTGGTTTTACTCTTCTTGTTTAATTTGGACCTGTGTGTCTTGTCAGGTAGAATTAATATATGTGGCTTCTTATTATAATAATATGAATTAATATTTAGTTGTACTTGCTAGTTAAACTTTGAAAAATATCATTAAAAAAAAGAAGGTTTTCATGTAAACCATTTTATAACTAAAAGCTTTCATAGTATACTTCCAAATATTAAAACAATATACCAATATAGCTGTCTGTTTTTAATATATCTAAAGCAAAAAATTAAACAGTAGGCAAATTTAATAAAAATTTGTGTACTCCCATTAGGGGACTCCATGAAATTGTTTGCATTAGCTTCGATTACGAACCCAACAACACAAAACCACTGTTATTAATTTTTCACACCAACACATACACATACATATCACTCATACGAGGAGAATGACAGTTGAAATCACTGCATATATTGTACATATCTCTTAATTTAAAAGAAACAATGTTACAGTGTATAAAATATACTTATATATATATATATATATATATATATATATATATATATATATATATATATATATATATATATATATATATATATATAAGTATATTTTATATATATAAAGAATAAAAGAAAAAGACTTCACATAAATCCTTTAATATTTCGACTTTTATTGTCGTTATTAAAAAGGATACAAAAAATGTATTTGTATACTTTTTGATAACGACAATAACAGTCGAAATATTAAAGGATTTATGTGAAGTCTTTTTCTTTTATTCTCTAAAGAAGCCTCTGCGCATTTATTTTCTACATACAATATATATATATATATATATATATATATATATATATATATATATATATAGCGCTTACTTTTTCCGATTCAATTATTTTGTATTTGGCCGTATCTGTCACATATGGGTTTAAATAAGCAAACTAACATATGATCGGAAGACCAACTGTGCTGTAATGGTAGCACATTCACCCGGCAAGTGAGAGATCCGGGTTCGACTCCCGGCGGAGCAAGTACTTTTTGCGATTCAATGTTTATTGAAATTAAATAAGGCTATTGCCATTTATACAATTTAATGTATATATATATATACATTGGGCTTTGTATAACTTACAAAAGAGATTTGCTAACAATTTTTTTTATATTATATGCATTTTTTAATACGAAGATATACCTAGCGTAATGTTTCGAGCCAATATTGTCTAACAGAACGTTTTATGATGGATGATATTCTTTAAAATTTACTAAATGTTTTTATTCCAACTATTTAGCTACATAAACCAAACTGACTTCACTTTTTTTATTCAAACTATTGTAAGAATCTTACGGTACGTAACCTTTAAAGTCTGTTAAAATGAGTGCCCAACGATATTAAAGTTTTACGAGCAGAACTTTATATAGATACAAAGCAAATAAATTGCTAAAGAGACAAAAGAACAACACAATAGCAAAGCAACAAAGCGACCGGGCCGTAGCCGTGGTCATTGTGCAGATTCCTGTCGTTTGTCTTTAGTATTTCACTGCACATGCTCAATTTCGTCTTATCACTACCAACTTACACCTTCTAACTAATACGAAAACTATTTAATGACTTTAACATTGGAATATATACATTATTTCATTACAAAAAAACATCTCTCACACGGCAGTTGTATTAGTTTCGCGTAAGCTAAATATACTTAAACTAGGCCAATAAAAAGTGTTGATCAACAGTAATTTGAGGAATTCAACTTGATTTTATGCAGGGAACCCCCAAGTATACAACTGGAATTTGGTGATAGCAACACCATGGACTAATATTCCGATAGTCTGACTTTTACCATTGTGGGTTCATTAATCTCAACTTTCGTGCCATTCTGTTTTTAATAATAGGAGATCCAAAGTAGCCTGTTAGCGGTTTGAACTGGCCTCATTAATGAAGAAAGCACAAAAGATTTTATTCAGGAGCACAAAAACTTGATGTACTTGAAGGACATAGTCTTCAGATTCAAGGAGTCAAGTCCATGACTGTATCAGATTTCAGACACTGCATTGAGCAAAATTAAAAATGGAGCTAAACTTAAAAATCGCGTCAAAACAACCATTCTAAATACAGCTATGTTTATTTACAACGAGAACGTTATAGATGAGCGAATTAGTTTTATTGTTTTTTTATCTGTTCCTATATCATATATTCTGTAACCGTTAAAGAAACAGTCTAGTCATAAACTATCATAAGATAACATTATAAAAAATAATAGATAAAACTTAATTCACTATTATAAGGTAACAGTGATTTGAAGTGAATATCTAGTTACATGTGTACAGAGATATAATTGCTAACTCTTCTTGTGTCTCTTCTGATTAGGATACAGTTGGTGATAATTTAAATTAAATGAATAATTTAAAGGAATTTAAAATATTCTAACTCGCGATTTAAAGGGATCGTTTTACTTGAAGTAGTGGAAGTCGTAATCTCCTCACATTTTACACACTCACCTCTAACAAATCATACCGACTATTATTCTAGAGAAATTTATTTAATTCGCATATTTGGTAGGGGTTGGTGAACTAGGCACTCATTTTAACAGTATTTAAAGGTTACAGGTACCGTAAGATTTTTACAATAGTTTGAATAAAAAAAGTGAAGTCAGTTTGGTTTATGTAGCTAAATAGTTGGAATAAAAAGTTTTATAAGATATAAAAGTTTTAAAGATGTATGAGACTCCAAAAAAGTAAAATAAATAAAAATACACAAAAATATACATATTGTATTTTCGTACAATTTTCGTAATTTTCCATACTTTAGTAACGAAACAACGTTTTACAAAACTATCTATATTGCATTGCATTAAAATACTATGCACTCAAAGTTTATACTCAGTGAATATAAATAATGCGAATAATATATCAATGTAAATATGAAAATATACTGTATTTTTCTCATGATTGATAATCACAACGTAGATCTCCTCTTATGTGCTGTAAGGCTGTATATGTGCACACAAAATTTAAGATAGCACCTGTTATGGAAATAATTGTAAAACCGCTATTGCACATTAGCCAGGTACAAAAAGTGAAGAAGTTATCCATAAAATACACCGTTAACAGCTGTGCAGCCTGCTTGTAGTCACAGCTGGTACAACATTCACAAGCTCCGTAATACCGATACAAATTTAACTTACAAGTGCATTGCTGTAACAGCATCTGTTGCGACACGATATCACTGTAAAGTTTAACGGCACGTGTTATTTTTTTAACAACGTTGTTTTAGTAAACAATTTGTTCAACGTGTAGTTATTTCTAGAAGTTTAAATTAAAAACTCTTCTGCGGACTGTAAACTGTAAAATTTTGTGATAAACTTAATTTCAAGCTACTGAATATATTATAACTCAAATTATTATACAATTACAACAAATTATCGCACACACAATAAAATTACTATTTAATCTTTACGTAAATAGTTGATCGCTAGCGAAGACTATCACTCAAAGGATTCAATTGAAGTTCTGTCTGTCTGTCTGTCCGCAAAATATCTCAAGAGCAAACTGGCCTATTTAAAATTTCACATAAAACTTAATTTTAATATAAGCAAGATCTAGTTCAATGATAGTTCTTGCCATTTTATGGGATTTGGTTGAGCTTAGTTGAAGACTTTGGTCTGACGAAATTAGCAATAGACTTGAAATATAGCGTGCCTTCTTTGGAATAAATGTATACCTATGATGTATTCTCATATGAAAGTGTTGTATATGCCACATTTGCCAATATGTTCATGTGATTTGGTATAAAACATCCAAAAACCTTTAAAACTGTTGCTTTTATAATATGTACAGAATTTTTCCGGACATTTGCCATCGTTCAGCGAAACAAGAAATCAGTAACACTACGTTTCGAGATCTGCAATCTGATTTCTTCTTCAGGTAAAGAACTAACCTAATACATAATTACAAACTAGGTTAAAATTATGTTTTAGCCAGCCGTGACGATTACCATTGGCTAGTCCCTCTGGTCAGTCGTAGGTGGTTAGTAGACGAGTGAAGACGTATTGTGACCTGTATTCCGTATTTAAGTTTTAATGATTAGTGTTTTGTATAGTTTTTTATTAAGTGCATGTTTATAGAGTTAGTGAAGTTGACAAACAACATCTAGGTTGTGATTCCTGACTTAGGCGTGCCACAACGCTTTGGTAAGATTTGTTTATTTTAACCTAGTTTGTAATTATGTATTAGGTTAGTTCTTTACCTGAAGAAGAGATCAGATTGCAGATCTCGAAACGTAGTGTTACTGATTTCTTGTTTCACTGAACGATGGCAAATGTCCGGAAAAAATCCTGTTTCCTTCACAATCCTTCCATCGTCAAAAATAACCTTCAAACAAAGAATGTACAGAATAGATCTTTTTAATACATACATAGTGTCCTGTACTCCGAGGATACCTTACAGTAATGTATCATGGTGCACACACTAATTGTCACGTGGTTGGGTTTCGATGAGTTTATATATTATTTAACTCTACTGTATAGCCAATTGTATGCTGAATGTGTAATGTGGCACACCTTAAATCAACTATGATCAAAATCAATGTGTTATAAATTTAAAGTGTAACTATAAATAAATTTGTAATTGTTGTTATATTTGTTTCTTTCTTTTATAATTTTTCATAAGACAAATGTAAATATATTCATTAACGTTCAGTCATATTCACCATCATCAAACTCAGTGAAACATTTATAGAAATTAATATTTATGAATCATTTATATTCTAAAGTTCATTTCGCTATCGAGATATAATTCGGAACAATAAACAGTTTTTCTTTAATAAAGCACGCAATAAACTGTGTTTAACAATATCAAACATTTTTAAGACAGGTCCAACTTAATGGCAGATTTGATCCATATTATTGTGTTAGGTGCAACACACAAAAAAATACTTACAATGTAATTCGTAAATAGTTGATTTTGCATCATCATATTTAATTTAATTTTTATTTATTTTTTTATTTTTTTTTTTCAACGGTTACACCATTTCCATTCAATGACAAATTATAGACTCAAGAATACTTGACTAATTACTTATTAATTATATTATATAAAAGAGAACTTATCAAGATAGTCTAAATAACTGACAGACACATTGATAAGAATATCAAAAACAACTAAAATCCATAACAATAACGAGTAAATTAAAAAGTAACAAAAAGCAACTAACAATTGCACATAAATTACGATCAGTTTTAGGAGAACTTTCCCACTTTTGAATTTCTGTATGTGGCCCTTTAAAGGCGCCACCAAGCACTTTGCTCCGAACTAATCCAGTTAGTAAAGTTCCACACAGGACCAAACAATTTCACTTAATTTGATGTGTGTGATAAATTTAACAGTTATAAAAATAAATAAGTTAACAACAATATAAATAATTTAAACAATAACATAACATATAGACTATTTAATAATAACTATATAAGCAACAACAATGACTAATTAATCTACAAATCACAAACTTAGATGTGAACTGGACGCAATAAATAATGTTAATAAGTGCATGATATGGTAAACATATGATGAAGACTAATTGGTACACAATAACAAGTAAGAACATTGTGTGGTTGCGTTTGTCAGTAACCTGAAATGTAAAGTTATTACTAAAATCAAATTTATCATTTTAAAATCTAAAGTTTAACTTACATAGTGATGTACGATAAAAGTTGTGTTGGTTTCAATATATGCAATAAGCAATAAACGGAAGAGTGGAGGACTTGTGTTGAGGGGGGAGGGTGCTATACTTGCTAAGCACCATCTCTAAAGAGATCTAATAACAGGAGAGTTTAATCTCTTAAGCACTCTTCTTTCACTTCTTTCTTAACATTCAACATGTATACTTAAAGCTAAGGTTTTCCTCACTTTAATATGTAATTAATTCACCCATACAATATGATTAAAGTTGATGAGTTATTTATGTCTTTATGTAAGACATTTATATTTGGTACAAATTTAAATACAATATTTAAGGTGAAATCTATACGTACAAGTTCTTTACATTATAAAACAATATATTTGTTATACTTTCCGCTACCATACCGGAATTCAAGTAATATAACAAAATAAGATATTATTTTTAAAGTGTTATAATAAACAACAGATTTCGGTCTATTTTCCATGCCCTATATCCAGAAAACTGCATTAAACCAATACATCGAGATACATGTTTCAATCGGCAAATATATATATATATATATATATATATATATATATATATATATATATATATATATATATATATGAAAATATAAACACACACACAATTTAAGTATTCCAAAATGAAATTTCAATAAATACCTCTAAGGGGGTATAGAAAAGGTGTAGTATCTCTAACAATATATACTTTGGAAATAGGTAAGTGTCATTTCTACTTTTAAATCTAGTTTTATGTATTATTTAAATTAATGTGTTGGCTAAGAAATTTTATTTCATTTAGAAATAAATAATGTATTACTGAAATTCATTCTTCATTCTCCAATTGCATCATGTTTAGTATTTTTTTATATGCTGTCTAATAGATAGGGAAGGACTAAATCTCGTGCATGTTCACTCAAATGAGCAAAGAAAATTATAAGTTTCAGGATATTGCAAAAGAACACGCAAAGATGCAAATAAAAATATAAACTTTCTTTGCGCCAAGAATTGGGCATAGAAAGTCTCATCAATATTATTTTGTGCCATTTTCAATATTTGATACAACTAATAAATTCATTAGTGGTGTAAATAATTATATTCTTTTATCATTAGCCTTCGTAATTTGATTTTATTTACTATTTTGTATTTTATAAACAGTTTGCAAATGGTTTTTTTATACACTTGTAAACAGGTAATTATTAATGCCCGTAAATTTCATTACTTTTTAAAATGTATTCATTACTAAAGATATAAAAATAATTTTAAATGAGGAGTAATTTTTTCTCAGTTTCAAACGAATATATGTGAACATTTCTAGACGATTATTCAAAGAATAGCATGTTTTTATCTTTGTTATCTACAGCACGTATACAACATAGGATTATCGTTTTCGCTAAAGTTGCATTAAAAATAACAGTCAACCAAATTCCATAGTTGAACAATGAACATGTACCATCTTTTTTCCATGTAGAAATAAAGTTTCATAAAATGTTTAATGTGAATAAAATCATTTTGGAGATATCTTTTTTAATAATTGTAGTGTTATTAATTGCAAATAATAATATCTCATGTGGGCTAGCAGAATACTAAAAATTTTGAACTGAAATCTCAGGGACAAAATGTGTTAGTAAATCACATTTAAATTATAATTTGATTGCTTTTGATGTTATTAATGATTAATAATCTACTATTTTTCCCTACCCATACGACAAATGTATTACTATTCACGGTAAGCTAGATCTCAGGAGTAAAGTTTATCACAACTAAACTCAATATTGCCTTTATAGAAAATATATCTTTACACAACGTTTCAAATCTATAGATCAGTTCGTTTTCAAGGGATCGTGTGGTCATTAGGACATATTTTTTTACCAACACCTTGAGTGATATGCTTCGCTAAACGTCCACCAATAATATTAGAGTTAAATATACGTGGACAAAAGGGTAATGTAAAGTTAATTAGTAGAGTCCTTTATTTGTATTAAATCCTCAGGAGCGTCCGTTTATAGCTGGTTTCAATGTCAGATGATGTTACACTGGATGTAGCAAAACCGTTGTGTCAAATTTTACTTGGACTACCTCATAGATGTACAGGTGTGGCGTGCCTGTATCAGCATATGTCGAGATGATAGGGTATCATTGTGGATCGATAAGTCTAGCCATTATAGAGAATAAGACTATTGTAGTGGGTGGATCTATGTTAGTGCCAAAGCTTATTGTTTGGCTAATAATTGTGGAATAGGTTATACACCCACTGTGACTGGAGGATGCAGGAACAAATCTAGCCTCCGAGTCTTCAGGTGACATGAATGAGATATAAAACCCACTACCCATGCTCTTGGGATCTCACCAGGAGGCGGTCTCTACCACCAACCATCCAGAAACTCTTATCACTCTGCAATGAAGTGCAAATGCCGTTTAGGAATAAGTGCAATCAGAGGTTTCTCAATTTCTGATACTATGTGAAAACTGTGATTAGAAGTTATCATCAGTGAAGTTTAATACAGTATTTTTTGTGACAACTCACAGATAATTCGTAACGTGTGCTATTTTAAATGTTGATGCTAATAACTATTTAGATAGTATTAGTTATCTAAAAGATTTATGGATCTTATATATTTGACAAAATTGAAATTCATAACATTTTATGGAAGAATCTCAAACTATAAGATTAATATTAACAATCATAAGGCTTTGCCATTTCAACAATCATCTGTATTTTAAAATCATTGTAGAGGGATTGGATGTTTTAGTGTTAACCTAATTATAACAAATTAGGTGGAATATATCATTGTAAGTGAATTTAATGAACTCAAGGAATAAGAAGGAAAGCCTACTTTTCCTTTTATACAAAAAAATAGTAATTTTCTTGCACATCATTCTAAATTGGTATTGAGCTTATTTTACTGAAAACTTATAGTCACATGAAATAATTGTCGATAGTTTTTTTTATTTGGTAAGAGGTTCAAACAACCATATCTTGATAAATAATAACTTTTTGCGTTCATTTATCCAGTGATTCAATACAAAATAAAATATGAGTATTTTACTCATATATACTTATGAAATAGCTTGAAAATAAATCTTATGGGATTATTAGAATGCTTGGTTATTTTCCCATGATGAGTTGTACAGTCACTTACAACTATATACAACTATATCTATATAGATAAAACACTGTAGGTCAGAATAAAGTAATAATGAATAACTATACAATTTTAAGAGGACATACAAATAGGATGCGTGAAAGCAAATGCTTTAGCAACAAGTGAAGCGAGCTCCAAGCTTTGCATGACCAATCACGTCACTCTAGTTAAGAACGAGTTGAAGTACGTTCGTTAGTGTGTCTCCTTGCTTGATTGAATGAACCATTAGTTGTAGATTGCTTTTTGGGATACATTGTGGAACGGTCTAATCGTTAACATTTGATAAAGTAAAAATTAGTTTATTTCAAATATTTAAAAAGAACTTTATCTTTTTAACGAAGGTAAATTATTATCGAAGGCAAGTATCGGATATATTGATGTATAATTATTCCTAAATTATAAGTGTACCTGATAGACATACTTAATTAAGATATCGGGTAACAATTCATAAGACATAATCAGTGAAGCCTAAACTACTGAAAATTTAATTAACTGCAGTAAACGTTGTGAGCAAATTCAAGAGTGTTATATCGTATATTTTGTCATATAATTACCACATTTACCAGTATTGATTTACAATCAAAATACCAAGTGTATAATCTTTAATATTTAATAAAGTATTAAAAGTATCCCTTACGACACCACAGATTAGGATAAGAAGTGCTGAGAAATAATATCAAAGTTTACAAACAGAAATTCTAAATATTAGTAAAACAGTGCGTTATGTCTGTATTAAGCATTCCAATGGCTTCACCAAAAGCCTAAAAATTTAGCGAAGTTCAATGGGTCATTACTCTTACTTTTTAATACCTATTTAGGACATCTTTTCGTATATAAAATAACAGTTTATACTTCTTAGAAACTATAAAAGTTTTGCTCAATAGTGATTAAAAATACGTAGCTGTAAAAGTTTTTACTTCTAATATTATTACTTATTGAAATAAGAGTATTTACCAATGTTCTTGACCTAAATATGTGTATACAGCCTTAATATAAAAACTTTGTGTAAAACATCACTAAACTAATTGCTATTCAAAAATAAATAAAGTAACACGTATGTGTATGTGGGTTTTTAAAACTTTTAGTTACGTGATACGTCAAAATTTAAATAATTATTTTCATATATAAGTTTATTTAGATATTAATTGTCATAATACGAGTGTAAACACTAGGTATACGTTCTGGTACAACGGAATCGTCTGAACCAAGAACGGCAAGATTCTTAATTTGTTTAAAAGTCTATTTGATACCTTAACGTAATAAATGATAGAAAAATCACGTTATCGTTGCTTAAAACACTGATACAGGTTTTCAGTATTTGGTAATATTTTAATGAAAGATTTCTATTAAGTTTACTTAAACCATACAAGAATATCCAGGTATATAACCTTTTTTACTTAGGATTCTGCGACGCAAAATAATTATCAACTAAGGATAAATAATTATTATTTAATATATTTCAAAATTTAAGCGATCAGTGGAAATAACAATTACCAAAAGTACTTTCTGTATTCAGTAATTGAATCAGTGATACAACCTCCTTTGCCATATTTAAATAAAATTGGTTATTAATTTTGGAATCAATCTTTGTATGGTGTTATAATACAAATGTTTGTTAAAAATTATTTCATAATACAATTGATTCACTAGGTAGGAATACGCTACAACTCTTATCTAATAGTAGGCATTGCTGAGGTTGCATGAAAACTTTCGTTTCATATTTATTTTTTTAGTTAGTTCTAAAGATGTCCAGCAGACAGACACAAGGACGAACAATCGTGATGGCATTTGTACATCCCCTCCGGCAGATACAAAAGATGTCAGACTACTGAGTAGTAGTCTTCGATGATGGTCAATCAAATAACATGGTTGAACAGATATTTTAGTATTGTTTGGATAGTAAAAGTTCCGGTTAGCTATGGAGCGTATACTGCAACACAACTGTGCGCTGAGATCACATCTTGTCATCGACTATTATTATTTACATGGCAGTCATTTTCTTTTTACTATGTGAATAAAAGCCATATTTGGAAACCGCAAATAATTAGATTCAGTTTTTTTACGAATTTATTTACCCTGCTTTTTTGTTGCCATCATGGTTAGTAATAATAATAATAATCTCTGTATTGCATTCTTTTAACAATTTATACATTGTATCGCAATATTCAACAGTTTAAGTCAATTTACACGATTTCATCGACACATCCATCACACAACTTCATACTCACAATTCATACACAATCGCATTGACCTCAGATCAAGCACTCACAAATATGCCAGCGGCTTATTATGAATTCATAAACAAAGCCTTGGACACCAAAAGGAGTTTGAGACGCGTTTTAAATTGATTTTGATTATTGGAAATTTTGATTTCTTCAGGGAGCCTATTGATTAACCCGACACCAACTTCTTGCCGTAGATGTTGCGCTAATATCAATTTGCGTTGATGAGTTCGAAAATTGTCCCCGCCTCTAGGTTCATACTGATGAACGTTCCTCCCGCGAATCAAGGTGAATCTTGATCTACAGTACATGTTCACCTGAAAAATATAGAGGCAGGGCAAAGTCAGCAATCTGAACTCCCTGAAAGATTTCCTACAAGACTATCTGTAATTTAAATTTTCAATGATTCAACAACTTTTTTTTGTATACAGACGCGCTCCATTTTGTTTTTTGCACAACTTCCCCAAGGTATTATTCCATACGCAAAATGAGGATGGATTAGGCCATAGTGGGCTATTCTTAAAACTTCTGGGGAACAGAATTTTGCTAGATTGCATAGAACATAGATACCTGAGGTAACTCTAGCACAGACCCTGTCAACATGATCGCTCCAGGTCAGTCCTTCGTCCAGAATCATTCCCAAGAACTTTGTGGGATTATTTTCAACGAGAAGGTCGTCGTCCATAAATACGGCCGGACGTACCACTCGATCATGCTGACGAAAGCCTAAATTTACTACAGTTGTTTTTGACTGATTCGTTTTCAGATTCATATCAGTGAAATACTGAATGCATGTATTCAATTCAATGAAAGAGGTGATTTCTAGTTCTTGTATTGATTTAATTTTAAAACAAAGAGTCGTGTCATCGGCATATTGAACCAGTTTTCTATAATATAACTGAACATAACTGAATTCAATCCGCCGACATAAATAAAAAAAAAAACAGGAGAGGCCCGAGGATAGAACCCTGAGGAACACCGTGGGCTATTTTAATTTTGTTTAAAATTACGTTTAAAATCTCCACGCACTGATGTAAAGATATTTGTAACGCTTAGCTAAATTCCTGGAATGACATTCACCATCATCAAATTCAGTGTTAAAAAATATATAATTATAGCATAATGCAAAGTTTTAAGTTAATCGGTCACTTTTGAAACATCGTCTGGACAGAGGGAAAGATTGACATAAACCCAGTCAGAAGGAAATGGATTTTCTAGCCCTACGAGTGACAGGCTTCGCAGAAGCTTAGCCAATAGCGGCTGCTGGAACTGCATTCTACTATAAAGTTGCATCCTCTTGTGTTCAATTAATAAAACTGAAGGAAGAGTAACAGTTTATATTTTCTGCTTCATATTGTACACTGGATTGGTCTTGACAGTCATAGATAAAAAATAAACAGAAAAAATAGATAAACATCGAAAATTTTTAAATTAGATCGAGTGTACGACTAAACTTCAATTTTTAAATAATAAAACATAAATAGATTGTCAAGAACTATTTCAATTTACAACTGACAACTTCAATACGTTACAGTTCATAAGGAACGTATCCCCTAGGTGATAAGTATAGTTTGATTTTAGCCACATTTTGAAATCTTAATGCTATTTAACAGGTAAATAAGCAATAAAACGAAAATTATAACAGTTTTAATAACCCGTCTGATTTCTAATACAAAACAAAATAAATTATTCAATTATAACACACCAGATTTGTAGTAGATCAAAACATTTCTAAAGCTGAACTTGCAATCATATTTCTGTGACAGCATATATCAGCTGCTTGATTCACAACTTTCTTTTTTGGCCTTGACGCCCTTAGGCTAAATATGATGGAAAACCGGTTCCAAGACTTCTAAGAGTCAATCAATAAATAAAATCACTATGTTAGGTTTTTACAATCATTCTTCCATTATAAAGACCTCAGAACATATTTTGGGGACTGATTTAACCCTGAGACCCTGCTTTAATTAATTTATTATATATTTAAGTAAAACCACTGAGATTTAAGAATTATAAATATAAATAAAATATTTGTTTCGATGAAATACAAATCTAAGCTTGTTTTTGTGCCTCTGTTTCAGAGTGAGATCAAATTATTCTTTTGTTATCGTAAAGAAAACAATATAAATTACTTTAATATTTGTGATGAAGTGTATACTATAATATTATAACTGTATTTTTCATTTTGTAAATTACTAAAATTATCGTTATTTAGTAAAGTTTAACAGAGATGTAATGCCTCATCTCGTTCGGATGTTCTTGAGTTGCACTTTTTAAATTATACAGGAAGGCCGAAACTTATATTGAGTCAGTTACATTTTGAATTTTGGGGTTTGTTGATTCAATAATAGTTCACAAAATTTTCATGAAATAGGCAATAAACATTTTTTAAATCAATAAATATATGATTTAAGTGTAGTTACGTACTAAGACTTCCTCAATAATTTTATATTTGCACTTTTTTGTTTTTATAAGTAACCGTAAAAGTTATAACAATGATATTTTGAAAATATCCTGTGCTTATAAAAGCAACAAAAAACATATTGAACATTTTCAAACATATTAAATCGAGGCTAAAGTCATTTATTTGCATTTAATATAAATAAAGGTCTGTTGAAACCTCAACAAAACTTAAATATTTATCCTCATTTTTCACTATGCAAACTTTTATTAAACTTTTTGTGGTTTTATAACATCGGTTGTCTTAAATATTGAATATAAATTTTTAAGTAACAAATTATTCCTTGTAAAAACGTTCTAAAAAGTAATTTCAGAAAATCTCATCGATTATAATAGTCCAAAGATTGAAAATTATTTTTTTTTTAAATTTATTTAATAGTAAATGTGAACATGTTTTAGTGTTTTGGCTACTTTATATATTAATCAACTTACTAGAATGTAATGTATTCTTTTAAAGAATTTTCAAGACAGAGCCTTTAAAATTTACTGCGTATCTCTCTGGCCTCACCGCAGATTATGAAAACAAAACTGTGAGAGCTAATATCAAAGTTTGCCCACAAATATGCTAAATATTAAAAAAAACATTGTGGCAACTCCGCATTATGTATTCTAATAGCCGTTCTATAAAAGTCAGTGGAGGAGAAGTGGGTTCATTATTCCTACTTTATGATACCTGTGCCCGTCATACCTAAGCGTCTTTTACGCACAGCGTAGTATATTCGTTATCTTATTAGTGAATACGAGGGAGGCAGGCATTTCTGCAGTTAGGCATGTTACACAGATTTCGTTAAGATGGTTCGTGCATAAGGGAAATTTTAATTTACTTACCCTCCGGTCATGGCAATTTACAGGATTGCCTTTCCAAAACGGAAAAGTTCGTAAACTTTGACTATATTATAAAGAACTAAGAATACGATGAGGCTTACAAAAAAATATTCTCCTGCAGATGGTCGATATAAAATAGAAGATAACAATATAGAAAACGGCTACCTTTTTCCGGTATCTGATAATCGAAAAAACTGGATTGAGCTAAAAGAGGTTATTGAAAACTGAAGAAAAACAAAAACATTGATGTTTCTTAGCCAGCCTCAGATGCAATAGCAGTCTTCTGAAGGACTAATAGAACTTCGGAGGTAGTTGTGTTTATGAGGTAATATTAAATATTTATGAGGTAATTAGTAAAGTGGTTCCTGAACCCGCTGCTTATTTTGGTGTAGGTCAGATTTCCACTTATCATTCACCAATACTATTACAAGAATTGACAGATACTTTTCTCTTTATAATACGTAAAACATTTATTTTGAGAACCAGCATGGAGTTGTATTCCTATAGGTCACAACTTATAAGATAGGTGGGCTTTTTGCTAAGACAGCAATTGATAGAGTAGCCATAATCGTCATTGTTCGAGTTTACTACTATCTGATATCTTATTAATAGAATTGAAAAAAAACTACAAAATTACGGATCTAAAATCAAGGCTAAAGTCATTCAATTGCATCTAGTACAAATAAAGGTCTGCTGAAACCACAACAATACTTCAATATTTGCTCTACTTTTTCACTATCCAAACTTATCAAAATTTTATGATTGGTGAAATAACTGGCAATCTACCCGGGTCGACTCGATAGTGTAAGACTTTGAGGTAACCTAAAATAAGATATTTGTTCCGCTATACCTTTGACTATAACGGTACAGAAAATCTAATTTATAACATACTGAATCTCATGTACAAGATGAGCTTATGAACTATTGTAAGATATGCAGTAAACACTATACGGCCTGTAATTGAAGTAAACCATTGTATATTATTAATAACAACAGTTACAACTTGTTCATATGGCAGCCGATGCTTTACTTTGTTTAAGTATAAAATATTGTTTTCACTCACTATTAATTGGCACGGTTGGATGTTTTATATTCACAAAATTGTTAACGTGTATTTAGGAAAACCTTGGGGCCCCACACATAGGATTTAATGAATAGATTACAGATAATAGCTTATCACTGATAGACTATTGTTTCTTCAAACATTAAAACCATATCATATTGTATTTTTGAAGTTGTTGTGCCATGTGTACATTCATAATGCTTTAGCTACCAATGAAGCCGGTGTTTATATCTCCAAACAAGGTTTACTATGATGAATCATAGTAAACCATGTACAACCTTTTAATCTAATCTATCACTCAATGTATTGTGACTAATTGGTTGTCTTAATACATCTTTATCTACATCAATTGTTTCATTAATACATTTGCTATTTTTTTCTGTACTATGCCATGACGAATTTTAATATTTAAACATGACGGTTACGATGAAGCATATGCGTTTCCTAATCAAATTAGTTTTATTTGATTCATAACTAAATATTTATAGCCAGTATATTATCTACCTACCCTTAAAGTTTTATAGAAAAAAATAAAATGGTAATACTAGTCAAAACTGTATATCCATGATATGTGTGATAGCAATAGTGTTTCAAGAACATATTATGGAACATCTATGTTACAAGAAATTAATCATTAATTGCTACAAAATAAAAATATACTATATTTTATGTATTTAAATAGGCTGAAATTAATGGATTTTAAATGGTTTATCTAAATGCGTAACATACAAATTAGATTTTTTTTCTCAGGTCATATTACTTTTGTATAGTAAATCGTGCAATTTCAATCTTAACGTAGGATCTTGTTATTTTATTTTTTAAAATATTTTACTTAAATCCCTATACCAATTGTCAAAAGCTAAGACAAACTATATGAATTAAAACAGTTGATATTGAAATAGACCGAGAAGCGTTTAATGAAAAACTTGCACAAATTAAATTAGCGTCACGTCGTCGTCCGCAGAACTCAGCAGACGGCTACGACTGCTTTATTAAAGGCACAACTTGTAACTGAGTCTGAGTCTTGTACAAGCATGACCTATTCTTGTTTGTGTGACAATCTTATTACGCGTATAACAATATATTTGACAAATTGATACCTTGATATAAGTTAATAAATATTATACACGTATATATTTACACATACATTTCACTTGTTTTAGTTTTTAACGTCTATCACCTTATACTTCTAAAAGCATCTATAAAAGATTTAAAATAAGTTTAAATTGTTTTGATTAATCGGCTCAGTTTTCATGTTGTTTATGTATATGTAAGAGCTATTGGTAACTTATATAACATTTACAGTATCAATTTATTTGTTAAGTAAGCTCTATTTTTAATAATTTTGAACAAAAATATCCTCTATCTAAAGTTCTAAGGATCTTATATCCATATACAAAAGCAAAATCCCTTAACTCAGTCACTAACTTCCTCATATCTACTTTCCTGATATCGCCTATTGTTGACGTATGTAGAAAAAATTAAACTTTTCATACGGGTTAACCACCTATAAGAGTTTTTCATCTGGATGTCCCAGAAAGGTAGCATTTAACAAACACGTGTCTCATCCTCCCAGCAGACAAATACATTTTTTTTTCATAAATATCAACCACATATGGAGATTTAAAACTGTTAAAACCTCTAAAATGGATATATTTTTTGTGCTTTCCTAATTTTCAAAATCCTAGGAAATGGACGATATTTGCCAGAATAAAAGGGTTTTCAAAGATAAAGAATTTATACATGTTTGTTTAAATATTCTTTGTTCAGGGCAGCAATGCTTCTATTATAACACCCTAATTACCTTAGGCAAGAAGTGTATTACAATGAACGGCAATAGACACTTTTTCAACCAAGTAAATTATTTTACGCATCGAATGCATACATTTTCATGATAGAAGTATAATTCAAACACTACTGTAACATCAAGAACTATTTAGACCGAAATAAATAACAAATTCCGGTAATAAACAACTTTCAATGAAGACATATTTACCTGACTAAGTAATTATATTTTAATCTTAGCATCAACGCAAACTCTACTATCAGGTGTGGAATATCATTAATTCCTACGATAAAAGTTTCTTTACGACGGTTTATTAAGAGCTGGTGGCAGTTTTTGTTTTGGTTTTTATTAAAAGTCTACAAATTTTTAAAGTAAATGGTTTCATTACAAGTATAATATTTTCAAAGTGTTATTTTTATATTTCAAAAGTGCATGTATGTTCATATATGAAACTTTTAGTTTCATTTATTATTAAGGAGAGTTTAAGAAAATGTTACAGATATTTGTAACAAAAATATAAATAATCAAATCCTAATTATTTTTAAAATATACAATAAGTACAATAAACATACAATAATTTGTATGGATCTAAAAACGTTATAATTTTTTATCAGATTTTACTTTTTAATAATGTTTTCTATGTCTATTCAACCTAGTTTTATCATTAATGCATTCGTGTATCACAATTCAGATTGTAATTACGTATCATAATGGGATGAAATAAGAAGTGTTCTTTAGGAATATACCGTGTGCACGTAAATTCTGGAAATGTCTTAATGTGTTTTAAACTAATGCAGATGTAACTTACAAACTTTTCACAGTGTTAAAGCCTCTTAAATCCATTTTTATACAATCACCATCGCATACCTAAATGGGTAGGCCCGATTTTGGTTTCGCAGAATTATTATATGTAAATAAGGGATGAGTCGTACCTAATTACAGGTCTCATTGTGAAAAATATGTATTATTTATAAAAAATATGAATAAATATATAAACTAATTTCCTAACGTACATTTATCACTAGAGATGTGTCTAAGTATTTTTGTTGAATCTTTAGTCAATATCATCAAAATATCACGTACATAAGCTTACATTTTCGGTGTTTTTTGTTTTTGTTATCATACAGAAAGAAAAGCACAAAGGGCAATGTTAAAGATCCGGTCAGAAGGACCAAAATTATATTCGAAGGACCAATAAAAAGTCTAATATTAAACACAACTTCCATAGCTGAGCAGATGGAGCCTATACGTTGATTTTCTAAGAATAACTGTTAGTTCAAATGGGGAAAAATAAAAATACGGAATAAGATCAAGAACATAGAAAAAAAGGCACACAATTAAATCAAGAATACAGTGTGTTAAAATGGTTTTCGTTTTCTATAAAAAAAGTCTAAAAAATAATGTCCGAATTAGTTGAGGCTTTTAAAATCTTGGTTGAGGAGAAAATTGTCTCTAATTACGAAGGACCATAAGAATGATGAAGCACTGTTACCCTTGCACCGTCCATTGTCTGATACCTTGACACAAATGAAGTTGGGTTGATTGCAGTTCGACCTGGGTTGCTTCCAAGGAACGTTGCACTGTTGGAGTTCTTGTTGATGGATGAAGATTCCACATTGACTAAACAACTGTCCCTCGGTTCACTCACGAACGCTGATGTTCCACAGGGACAAAGTTACTTTGGCTCGTTAACAAGATAAAGTCCGGCAAGGGGTTGACGGCTAATTGCCAAAGAACGGCTTAAAGGTTCACAAAGAACAAGACAAGGGGGCACGGCCCAAACTAAGTTAAAGCTAGTGTTGACGTATGACCGAGCGGTACGGAGTCCTGTAGAAGAACTGCCTTGAGATGCCTCGGAGGGCTTTTGTTGTCCGCGTCCTGGACGCCTGATTGGTCGTCAGAAGTCACCTCATACCACGTGACAGTCGGACCACTATATAAATTGGAATACAGGTGTGTGTGTGTGTGTGTGTGTGTACATAGATACAATGAAAATAGATTGCTTATAATTAAAATGGCATCAAACAATGGTGGACAAAGAGCAAGTCTAAATAAAATACAATTTTGGTTATTAGTAAAACACTATATTAAATGTGTAAATTTGATTAATTATTATAAATAAATATGAAAACCTAACAGGCAAGATGGAAGAAGTAATTGGACTTTGGAACATAAGCTGAACAAATTGTACAGTAAACCTTTAGCTTAGAGTTAAGGTGTAAAGGATGCTTTAAGTTTATGTTTAGGCTTACTGCTTACTTACTTTTCCTTTCCTTGTATAGGATAACACCTCCTATTTTGAAAATCATAAGACCTATTGTTTTAAACTTTATTGTATAAGCAAACATAGATTAAATATCAGGTAATCACTGTACAAATATACTAAGGTATGTTCAACTAGAATGAATTTGATATACGGATAAATTTGTCAACTTGCTATAAGAGGTATCGCTTTGGATATAGAAAATCACTTCTAGATAAAATGTGCAAGGAAATGGAATGGTTATGAATAGAGTTTTCACTGAGTTTGATAACGGTGAAGTGAGTATTATCCTGTCTAAACACAAGAGATCGATTTTCCTTGAGCGCTACGTCTAGTTCATTCTGACTCTCCTGTTCCGACGTGACATGGAAAAGTGTGTGCCCCCCTCACACTCTGTGTGAGTGTGTGTGCGCGCGCGCGCGAATTGGAATTAAATTTACTATCTGCTAGCTCGTTTACTCATATATTCACGATGCGTATTGAGTAGACTGAAGAACTCTTATTTTAAAATGTATAATTATCAAAACACTGCATTGACAACTGTTTATAAATGGGAAACATTTGACGTTTATATTTATTTTATAGGATTTAAGTTAATGTTCAAAGGCGTTAAGTATTGAAAGATTACGTATTAAATATTGCTATTCCTTAAAACTATGGAAAATATTTTATCATACGCAGTAAACTACTTTTAATAAGCTGAAATGCATTTTAACATTTCATTCCTGCACTTGAAAATTCAACCTTTTTATACCTCGTATATTATGTGACATGTGTTTGCTTAAGAACTAAATAGCCATTCTGATCTTTACAATGTTGTAAAGTGTGGGTTGTATAAAAATGCAACGTTGCAGGATCAAAGGTACAAATTGGGTCTCACAGATCCTAGAGGGACATATTTCATCTCCAACACTTTAACGGTATTGGAATCTCAACATCATCGTGAGACTGGCATTGTATTGCATACTTTACAAGTGGACAAATTAATTACTAGTACAAATTTGTGTTTTGTTTATTGCGTACTTGAAGACACTCGATGATTCATCCATTTCTTTGAAGATTGCTGAAAATCTTCGGGGGACGAAAATGATTTTCCACTTGTTATGTTTAAAAAAAAAGTTATGTTTTAGGAATGTACTGTTATTCATTAATTTCCAACAAATAGCTTTTATTTACAACCATAATTACATTTTTAAATTCGAATTTTTTACATAATTTCAATGTATTGCTGTATATGATTTGTCTTAATAAGTTCAAAGACTGACATTTGTTACTGATTTGTATGGATATTAGTGTTTATATGTTGTTGTAGCATCTTGTTTCTTGTATAATGAGGGTATAATAGAATTGTATTGATACTTCGTGAATATAACAAAATTTGTTAGTAGAATTATTTTGTGTACATTTCAAAGATTATTATGACGTGTACTAACAATTTGGATCTAACATAAAAAAGTTGAACAGAGAATTTAACCATGATTGCCTTGCTCTATGTAATGCCAGCAAAAGAAGATTTGTACGTGGGACAAATTTTCTTTGTGTGGATGGAATATCCATAAAAATTGTTCGGGGTTTGAGTACTTACTGCATTGGTGCAATGAATCACCTTATAAACGTCTCTTTAAAACCGGCACTTTTCCAACCAGCTGAAAGCGGAGTGTGGTTATTCCTCTTCCAAACGTCCACAGCCCTACTTCTATATCCCAGTTCCGGCCAATATAAATTCTCTCCCAGTTCTGTCCAAAATATTGGAAAAAGGTGTTTCAGAGCATTTGGTCTTATTTATGGAATTTGAGGGGCTGTTACCGGAGTCTCAGTCAGGATTTCGGAAAGGGTTTAGTACATTCTCGGCACTACTCAATCTAGTGGATGGCATCTTTCAGCTAAGGATGATGATTAGGAGAGTTTGACGACTGCATTGGACTTCTAACAAGGCTTTGACTAGGTAAACTTTGAGATGAAACTTCGGTTAGATGGTTCTCATCTTATTTATCTGGGCGAACGCAGAGCAAAAAGATTGACGAAAAAATTGTCATCAGCAGTTCATAAATCTGTTGGAGTTCCTCAAGGCAGTTGCCTGGGACCCATTCTCTTCCTCATATACACCGCAAATCTGACGGATTAGTTGATATACTGTTCGCTAAGTTCTTTTGCTGATGGTTCACAGCTGTTGTTGTCTTATCGAACCGGTGAATCGGCTGAAGCTGCATGTAAAGTCAACAATGCCTTGGAGAGAGTAAAAAAGGTGGTCAGATGATCATGGTCTTCTGCTAAACTCCGATAAATGTTCTGTTTTGTTAGTAAATGGCTCATCTTTGAATGGCCAATCGGTAAAGTGCATGGCTGAAGGTTTTATCCATGTAGATGGAAGCCTTTGACTTCATGTAATACTTTGAAGGTTCTTGGCGTCACTCTGGATTGAAAAACTCGACTTTTCTTACCACGTGAAATCCATATGTAAAAGTGTTACAACCAAGTTGAAATTTATATATAATCTAAGCACAATACTCCCAGTCGCTTCTAAATTAGAAATTATAAGATCAAAAAATTTCCCATTCATAACATAGGCCCTTCCAACCTTTGCTTTTTGTTTAACACGGGAAAACGTGATGGTTCTCAGCCGCTTACAGAGTAGGGCATTGAGTTTGGTTTACGGTTTGATGAGGTTTGATCACATAAGCGAGTACTGATGAAGTGCTGGGGTGATGTCGGTAAAGGGTTGTTCCCATCTTCAAACCGTTAAGCTGATTCATAAAGTTCTTCAGACGGGAAGGCCAGAATATCTTAGGAGAAAGCTGGTTTTTAGGCAAAAGGTGAGTCAGCGCTGTACTCGACTGGATGGTCTATTAAACCTACTAAGGACAAATTTAGAGACAGGGAAAAAGGCATTTAGACACTTTGGACCAAACAATACAATGCTCTGCCCACTGCAATAAAAAAACCTCAGCCTCTTAAAATTTAAGAAAAGTGTTACAGGCATATTAAGTGATAAACTATGTTACTCGTAATTTTATTGTTGTGTGATCTATGTATAATGTACACTTAATGTACATATTTTGTACACTTTGACAGGAGTCATCATAAAAAGCAGAGTTTGTTCTTTGATGAACGCTCGACTAATAAAGACATTTTTATTTATTTTTTATATAGAAAAGTGAGTATTTGTGATTTCTACAACCCGTACGCACAAACACATTATCATTAAGTTAAATTATTAAATCGCATCTTTAACTTAGTATTTAATAGATATAATCAGGAATTCAGCTGGCAACTGATTAATTCTTTAGTGAGTTCTGAATGGAACTAATTATAGCAATGAGAAAACAACACAGTGTATACTCGTACTTTTATAAACAAACTTAGTATACTCATGAGAGTCTTTAAGGGGAGCCAGTCGCGAAGGCTCCTCCCATACTATTTATATGGAGAAACATAACGGCACATAGGTACCGTTTAACTGAAAAGTATTAAAGATACAGACTTGAAATTTTTGGTGGGTGATTGTTATTACGTAAGGCATAATTTCATACAATTTGAGTGTTATTGCATAAATGTTTAAAATTATAAAACAAAACTAAACATTGCTTAAAAAATTAATGACCGGTGAAAAAGTTATATTTTTTTTGTTATAGCCTATATTGGTTAAAATCTAACAAAAATGCATGGCATTACTCACCATATAATGGAGAAGGTATGTACAAAATTTGAAGATGATACGTTGAATAGTTTTTGAAATAATGGTACCTAAGTTTAAAAAAACACAGGTTTCGGGAAATTGAGTTTAAAGTAAAAAAAATCTAAACACTACTTCTAAAATCTACCAGGACAGTAATCAGCACTTTCACTCTTTTCTCGTTTCTTCTTAAAATGCCTCCTTCTTACTCTCTTCTTCTTGTTTTCCTCTCTTACTTCTATATTGGCTCTTTTTATCCTTTCGCTAGCAATGTTCCGTAGGCCTTCGACCATAAACTTTCCGGGTTGAAACACCAGGAGTTTGAGGACATTAGTTTTGGCTATGGATCCCTCATAGAAGCACATGACAGCATCAGTTGCACCTAATTTAATTACATTTAGTCCTACAAAAACAGTTTTTTGGCAATCTGTGCCAAATAACACCAGTCAGACTCTCGTTCGGGTTCTGAGTTTTCCCGTGTAAGCACCGTTTCAAAAGATTTGGATCTGAAAAATCTCTAAAAACAGGTTTGATCAAATCCATGACAGCATCTGGCAAAGAGTGTTTGTGGCTGTAGGCTTCTACTGTTTGTTTCTGCTTATTGTACTGACACCATATTTCGCTATCATTAGGACACAGCTGGTGCTGAGGCTTCTCGTCAGAAGACAATTTATGGTAAAAGGTAGCCCATATCACTTTTTGCATAGCCTCAACGCTTTCTGTATTTTTCCTAATGGCAAGGCCATATTACCTTTGCAACTGGTATATCTCTTCATCTGTTAGTCTTCCTTTTCCTGCCAATAACTTACCATCGCTCAATTTCACGCATTATTTTCTTTCAAATTCTGCAATCTGGTGCCTACACGTTTCTGTACGTGTCCAACACATTCTAACTTACATATACTAACATTATCACCATATGGATTACTCTCCAGAACCGCTGCAAAACCCTTTGAGTCACCATCACCCAAGTATTGGGTGTAGCGTAGACCTAGCTTCACTCCCAACGCAGGCCAGTCTTAGAGCGAGCTTCAAAATTGAGTGTAAGGGTTTACTAAAATTTTTTTAAAATCAATAACGAAACATAATAACTATAAAGTGTTATATATATTCTTAATCTGGAAGAAACGTAGAATTAAAAAATATGATTTTTAAAATATCCATTTTTTAAATATATTTTCGCGACTGGCTCCCCTTAACATGCAATATATTAACACGTGCAATCTAACTATCCTAAAATATAAAATATCATTACATGATAACTTTGTGTACTTGGTGTCTGTAGACTTACATAATTTAAACAGTGATATGATTTACTAAACCAATTTGGCAAAAATTTGAATTCATCATGTGGCAAGGCATTTTCAGAAAGGCTTTATGAAGAAAAGATTATCTTTGTATCAGGCAAGAATGAGTTCTATTATGGTAGGTATCTAATCTTGGAGTTTGGCTGGGCACCGTTGAATCATATTACTCAGTAGGCTGGCACAATGACCCCTTTCTATTCAAAGAAATAAAAACTGTATTTTCGTATAAATATTTCTTTTATATGTGTCAATAATTAAATGATCTATAGATCATATACTTCTTTATTAAACTTCAGTCAACTCTCTAACGTGACACACGATGTGGCGTAATCACATTTTGTAATCAAATGAGAAATATTTTACTTTTTGAGCTACAGTTATTGAGGTGTTTTATCTGCTAAGTTAGTTACATTAAATTATAGCTTTACTTGTGGTTGGACTTCGCCAACAAATATTCAGTTATTGTACTAGAGTGTTACACAACATCTAGATATTCCTGAGGTATTAGACCTGCAGTTATACAAATCCACCGTTGTACACAACCATTACACGGTTCAGCTGAGAGACATTTATTGCTGGTGTCACTCAGGTAAAAGTAAACTTGTTGAGAATAACACGTTAATGGCAATGTCACGTGACCCTCGTAGTCTGAAAAAAATGCTTTACAAATATATTAATGTACAAAGTCTATTAGATAGTAAATATTATAATTTTATGGAATCGATTCATCTAAATGTTTTTCATAATAATTTTTAGTTTGTTTTATTTGAATATTGAATACAAAAAAATAGATTTACAGTATTATATTGTGATTTTTTTTAAATATATTTGTTTATGGTGAGTAGGTAATTGGCATAAAAATGAAATAATATGTTCACACATCATGACTCAGGCTCGTATCTTAGTTAGGTAACAGTAAAAGGCTGTAGTTTTTTATTAGATGGTGTACCGCGACAACTAACAAAGCCATAAAGAAGACTTTAATTGTAGCAGGAATGAATTTAAAGATTGATTGCATCCCTCACGGCTTATTGTAGTAGCCTGTGTACGTGTAATCACTAATGACAGGTTGTTAATATTGGAGTACGACCTTGAATTAACACTTTTCTTTATTAAAATATTTACGAAAGTCTGTATTTAATGATTTATATTCCTGACGGTGTGGGAAAATTACTATTTGATCTCCTGAAACACTCAAGGTTTGTCAACTAGTAAATATGCTATTAACTATGAAAGAGGGTTTTCATGGTTTTGCTAGTTATGCACCCAAGTAAATCACAAATATGTGTGATTTTAAGGTATTAATTGTTTAAAATTAAGTTCATAATACTGAAATTTGAATATAAAGCCCTCTTATAAGTGAATGTAGTTTTTAATTTAGATGCGGCGATAAGTAATGATATAGATATCAACCCATCTCATATAACGAGCTGTTCTGTGGCATTAAAGGTACACATTGGATCCCACGGAACCCAGTGGAGCACATATCATCCGTAATGCTTTAACGTATATTGAAGCCACACATAGCCACAAGCCCAGCCACCGTTTCACCTTTAAAACCTTTGGGTACTCGTTTATTTCTATGATGTGATTCCGTGCGTATTCATTCATTAGTTTTGTTCAGTATTGTGAATATTTTATGTTTTTCATGTTTGTAATAAACAAGTCAAGTACAATTAAATACTCTGATCGTGTATTTAAAATAATGTGATTTTGATAGCTCAGCTCAGTTCAACCTTTATAGCCGTTAGGTAGTTGTTTATTTCTCTGATAAGATTTTATTCATATTTATCAGTTTTCACGATCATGAATGATTATACACTCATGATTAAATTATACTTTGAAATAAATAAGATACAGTACGATTAAACACAGTGAATGTGTAATCAAAATAATGAATAATTCATAGATTAAATTAAATATAGGTAGTTTATAAGTATTTAATTATCTATATTTAGAGAAGCCTATTACTCGTTGGCTTGATAAAATTTTATTTATGCGTATGTATCCGTTCATGCGATATCTCGAAGGAAAATAATGACATGACATTTTGCATGAAGTTTTCTATAAAGGAAACAATGGTCTTGTTGATTATGCATGTATTGGATTTTTCTGAGCATTAGCGAATATTTTTGCATTGGTATTATGATTAACCATGATGACAAAGAGCAATAGGGGAATAAATGCATTTGAAACTAAAATGAGTACAATTAAATTATATTTTATGATGTAAAATGTTTAAAAGGTGTAGCTTATTCCTACAGTGAATAACATTGTTGCATTGCGCATCCATTATTAATGTTTAATCAAGCATTTAACGTATTCCACTGCTACAAAATAATATAATAAATAAAGCAGGTTGTCCAAATTGTACTAGGAGATAATTAGCTCCGACTCTATAGTTAGGTGGCTAGAAGACAGCCTTAATACACGTTATCAAATTGTTATAAAATTCATATTATCAAATGAGAACAGCGATTTTAATAGCCCATTAATTCATGTTTTAGCCTACTTATCATCCAGACTGTGTTGAAAAGGAAAACTACTCTATCAATATTTAACGACGAGGATCTAATTAATTTGCAAACAATATATAACAGCAAAAATTTACTCTGCAAAAAATTCTATAACCACTTTTTAAAACGAAGTTACACATAATTTTTAAAGTTTCTGAAGTAATATTATAGTTTAATTAAATGAATTCCTACAACAATCAGAAACATGTATCAGATATAACTTTTAAAGGACGTGCGATTCACATTTATAAGAACTATAATAAAAGCGATATCTATGTTGAATATTCTTTGCACTCGTCCATGGCACTGTATATTTTATTAATAAATTATAATATTATTAATATATTATATATTATTAAATTATATTTAATATACGGTCACATTATGGCTGTTTTTTATTATATGCAAATAGTTAAATGTTAAATGCGCCAATTTAGTTTATATGATAGAAAATAGTATTTATAATTTAAATTAGTCCCCTGCAGGTAAAAGTTAAACGTAGATGTTCCACTGTAACATTTATAGTAATTAATATATAAATGAAGCTTATTTCATATATATTTTTATTATATATTGGAAACCTATGTGTTTGCTTTAACATACAATATTAATACACACGTTTCTCAATAAAACGTTAGTAAAATACTCAATTGTACATGAATATAAGTACACAATTAATAAAATACGTTTAATTGTAATAATTTGATTAATAATAACACAGACAGAGCGAAACTGATAAAACTGACGTGTTTGTATAGCGGGAGTTAGTTACACTTACAACTTGCACCATGTAAACAATCCGTGATTGCAATCCAGACAAATTGAATTTAAATTAGTAGCTTCATGCTAAAAGCATTACATAATGTATTTGTATAGTTAATATATAAACTAAATCACTATTGTTTATGGGGGTTTTAACTATTTGTTCTAAATGTGTTCGCTTGGTAAAACGAAACTCGGATTTGAGTTCCAGCTGCTGAGCAAGTGTCTTTGTTTATTAGGTTTTTCAAATGATAAACAATAGATATACCCATACATATCATCACCGATTACATTTGGGTCTGAGCTCATGAGAAATAAGATTGGGTCGCTGTGCTTTATAAAATATGATTTGAAAAATGTATACTATGTCTAAAACTACAAACTATTAATGCAAGTGTAAATTAAGAACCTCATATATACGACCTATGTTTATAATACCCTAAGTATTGTAATATTATTGAATAGAATAATTCGTTATGTTAGTACCTATGGATAAGTGGTATAGCAACGAGTTCAACTAGCAAACCATTTTAACATCGGAGGCATGTGTTGTAGGGCTAACATGTCAAGCTCAACAGTATAATTAAAAAAATATTGTTAGTTCTGGTCTTTTAAGTTTATTTAGTTTTATTTTAATATATATGCTTAAACGCATAAAATTGTGAACACATTGTAATCCAAACTCGTTAATAATATAGAACACTTTACCAGTTGTATTAACTTTTAAACACGTAATTAAATATTTACTGAAACAGAAATATTAAGAAGGATGAAACCTAAACAGAAACAACTAATACTTGTTATAATGTGTATTACAAAAAATAAACACGTAATTAACAACCTAGTCTCAACAATTAGCTCTTCTTATATGAAGAAAAGAAAATATATTTGTTTGTAGAAGCGTAAATTAATTGCATTTTTATTTAAAACAAGGTGTAACAATAATGTCTTAGTAAGTAAATCTATAAACCTAAAAATAAATATACAGCCCTTAGATAAAAGGAATTTGATAAATAAAACTAATGCACTTTAAGGAAATATAAATAACAATCAAATTAAGTTTAAAATTATCATTTAAATAGGCGAATGGATTAAATAAATTTTAATAAAAGAAAGTGCAATAATATAAAGTGCTGTAGTATACTTATAATGAAGCTGTTTATATAAAACACATGTTTTATTTGATTTCACATGTCTTAACACATGTTCTTAAAACAAATCAATACAACGGTTTATGGAAGGACTTGACAGAACGAAATGAAAGAGTTATTCCAGAGATATACAGTATAAAGGACAAACTGCCCTTATTTTTTTAACACAAAACATTCGAATTTTCGTTGGATCCTGGATTTTTAGTAGCAATTACTTAGTTTTAATTGAGTTTATACTTTCAGCCATATTCTTTTCCTACGATAGTTTATCGTACTATTCGATTGTTGACAGGATATACTAATCGTAACAGATAGAAGATTACTTGTATCTCAAGATGAATAATGACTTTAAAAAATGGATTGTTGCATCGTCTTTAATGCAAAAAATACATTAAAATCATCCCTCACAATACCACTTTTACCCGTAAAAGTTTATAAAATTCCAAATTATCAAATTCATTGGCAAATATGAACTTAATCAATAACGAATTACTTGCTACTTGGGAAAACGGTTTTTTGTGGTATAGAAGCTGTAGCTTATTAAATGAGGTATACACTAGGAAGGAGTGTTGGAGGAAATTGAACTCAAGCTAAGTATGTGTAGAGTTGAATCTATGTACGCAAAGTAAACAATTACCTTAAAATTTAACTAGTTTGTAGCTTAAAAACTATGAGAAAAATCATATGCAATTTTTAAAGCACTTCGATCAATAATGTCTGTTACGTGTGGCAATCTATTCACGAATTTCATCATTATTTTACATCATATGTGATTTAATCATAGGTATTGGATTTTGTAACTGTGGAATTTAAATCGTTTTACCGTAATAAGTAAATATAAAAAAATATATTATCTTTAAAATATATTTTGATAGGTGTCATGTTATGTATTCATTATTCTGTTTACATGGTTGTGTGTGTATATATATATGAAATTATAGCTATGACTATTATTTACAAATTATAGTACAAAACCTGCTCATTGGTGGCTAACAATATTTAAGACAGCAATTATAATAAATATCTTTTCGTAAAGGTCACCTTTATATTGTTTTCTAAATATATTGGTGAACAATAAGTTTTTATTAATTCGATCGAGTTACTGTTAGCATCACTGTTTAATGGCTATGAAACAGATCAACATTATTCGTGATTAATATATGAAAACGACCGGTTGCACACATCATTTTATGTTTATTATTAATTATAATATTGGGCTGATTTATTCATGCCAACATAGTTATGAACAGTATTTCATATATAATCCAATTTACTTGCTGCATTAAGGGATTTATTTAATTAACTTTGTATTATTACGCTATAACTTGTTATTGAAATAACAGCTCTTGTTTTATTTTAATGAGCTTTTATTTTAATTATGAATGATTTTAATTGTCCTTTATTAAATAACCATTTTATTAGTAACTTTTTTATTAGCATATAGGTTGGATATATTTTATTAGAATGGTAATAAAAAGAAGGACCACGCCAAACTACGTGCGCGTTGAAGTATAGGTTTTGTTGAGGTAGCATATAAAATATAAATTCCTCATGTATTATAGTACATGTATGCCGCATGTTAAAATATTATGTAATTATATAATCTTTTTATATTATTTTATAATATTATAAAAAAATCTTTTTACATGCATATTCACTTTCCTCATATTTTTTAACAATATTATTATCCACAAGACCAATGTAAAAACTTTTTTTAATACTGCTGAACCAACTCCTTATGAATTTACTGGCATCATCGTTGAATTCGGTTTTTTAAGTCCATGCATAGTTTTCATTTAGTATCTAGATATCAATGATGTGACCAGACAGAAAGATCTTCTGACAGACGTAAATTAAAGTTTTTTCAACAACTCGAGTAAGAGGCTTTGCTAACGCTCAAATACAAAAGCGTATTACAACTGGTCTCTTGCTGTAAATGAGACCAAAACCAAACAAATTGGGAGACTACCTGACCTTGAGATAGCTAACACCGAAAACTAGTTGAGGTTACTTATTGACGAAGGCATCAGCTGGACTCCTCACATTAATGTCCTTTGTAACAATGTAAGCTCAAGTCTCTTTGTAATTAGAAGGGTGAAGAGTATATGTGATATTGAAACAGCTAAGATCGCCTACCACAGCCTGTTGGAGTCTCATTTGCGCTATGGTATTGCAGTTTGAGGAGCCACTACGAGAGGTAATCTAGTACTCCTATTAATAAAACGTGCAATAAGAATACATGGAGATCCTCGGCCCAGACAAACCTGCAGAAGAAGTTTCAGAGATCTGGAAATTCTCTGTTCTTAGTGTTCATGAATAAAGCACACTTGACTATTGACTATTGAAAGAATACTATACTTTACATAGAGCAATTAAATATATGCAGCTATTTATTTTAGAAAAAATAGTAGGTCTAGAGTGGATATTAACTTAAAATTCATTTGTAATATTTTCCTAAACCTGAGTAATTATTTTCGTATTATATTTTGGATTGCTTAAAAAGGTTTTATTTCATAACCTTCCATAACTTTCAACAACGATATATTAAAAGGAAATGGTAAACGATGAATTGCTAAATGAGCTGCTGGCTCATATAATTTAGACCTATATATCACTTCAACTCATATTAAGATCCTAGAATCTCTTCCTGATGTTAAAACTCCTAGCATCTTTTAGTAGCCCGTCTTGAATTTTAAATGCTATTAGGAATTTAAATGTATCTACAATCTCATGTTTCATGTTCATTGGCTATTATATACATATAACGACTTGGATTTTAGATATTAATATTCAGATATCTAAGACGATACAAAACAATTTTTGATTAGTAAGCTCCGAGTGAATGTTCAGTAGAATTTATTACTAGATTTTTAACTATCAAATATTATCTGGTTTGTCTTAAATAAAAAAAAACAGTTCTAAATAAAACTAATGGATATATTTTACACTAACAAATTAATAAGTTCATTGTTTCAGAATTTTCATTACTCTATCTTCCATGAAAAATTGAACAAAACGTTTAGTAATTTTAAAAGGTCCTTTAGCAAGAAATAAAAATATCAGTCAAATATATCAAACTAAAAATTAGAGCTCTCTTCTGAAATAAAATAATAATGATTTCAAATAAAAATCCACTTGGAAATAACTAAAATAAAAATGTTCACTTCTAAGTTCACTCAAAATTTTAAAAAAATCAAGCTTCTCTTTCCACTAGTTTTACCTTCACTTTTAAGTCTTTATAATTCAGATAGAACTCTCTACAACAATTATTAAATTTCAATTAATTTCCAAATAATAATTCACAAAAAAACGGTTCAAATTAAATGATAATAAATTATTAAATTTCTAAAATACAATCAAAGTTATTAACAACGTTCAATTTTAATTTATTTTCTTTCAAGTTTGAACCAAATGTAACTTTTTTGATTCTATTATGCTCCTATAAAAAGACAACAACATTAATTTAATATCAGATTTGAAGACTAATTCAATATAACGTACAATAAATTTGGTGCTTACATCAAAATCCCTCGCGGAAAAAAATAGAAACACGCGCACTGTCATCAACTTAATTCACGATAATTGCCATAAGAAGGGCGAAAATTATGAGCTAGCGGTTTTTATAGTTCTCCTTCCCCCTCTTCTGATCGACATCCGCGGCGTTCTGTCATTGGCTCAGCCGTATCCAAATTGAGAGCAATAGCCCTCTCAGATCTGACGTAACTGCAGTACACAAGACATGCTATGGTCAATTAAAGGCAGTGAACCGCCTTCCTAATAATTTAAAGTTACCACAACTTACTTGCCAAAAGATTACATATTTGTATTTTATCCTAACTTTTCACAATCTAATTAAAATTAAATCCTCATATTTCTTTCCTAAAATGTTCATTTAATTTAAGTTTTTTATAAAAAATCTACCAATGTAGCTTTAAAAACACTACAATAAAGGAGGTACGGTGTACTAAAATTTTTTTCAAAGAATCTTTTTTACACCTTTTCACTGCAATGTCCATTTTAAAAGCAAAATTATTTAATTTCAACTAAAGTATTCATATTTAATACCTTATGACATCAACCTGCTTCCCAAGTATTGTACCTATCATAAAGATAAAAGCAAAGGTAAAATGGCATATACCTGCCAAACGCATAGAATTCGACAATATATAGCCACACAAACCTTTTCGTTACACCTTGTATTACATTTTATATCGTAAATTTCAAAAAAATTGGTTAATTTAACGAACAAACACTCCGATAATGAAAACATTTTTATTTTTGTAACGCATTTCGTGTTCAATGAACACATATACGACCCACATAACAGTAACTCTAATAAAAGTAAAATAATAATACAAGCAATTTAGACTTAAATATATGTCATTAAAAATACAAAGAGATAAAATTTTAAAGGCCAGGAAGTATGTCTACTGTATATGTAAAAATAAATATTTAATTAGATTAAAGGCAGTAACTGTGAATCTTGGAGAGGTCCAGGCTCATTTTTTACTAAATCATTTTGTTTCTTCTGCATAAAATTAGTTTCTTAATCATCGTGGAATTTTTTGTTTTTGGATTCTTTTGATAATTTTACTTTTAAAAATAAGTGTCAAGTACGAATTGCATATTTTGATCTTTCCTCTTGTTGATACTCCAGACATGCTTTATGTTTATTATCCGTTTTATCTTCCTTTTTGTTTGGCCAATGTGTTTTAAATTACAACTGTCACAATTAATTTGATAGATTCCAGATTTTTCATCATCATCTATTTTATTCTTTGTATTTCCTTATATATTTTTAGTTTAATTTTGGAATTTGTGGATACATTAATACTGGCATGTGTTTTTTTAAACTTTTCGTCATTTTTGTTGTAATTTCAAACAATAGTTTAAGGAATCGTTAATTTTTACTTAAATCGACTCCAATTGTGGTCTTTGCTGCGTCCGAGATAATCGAGAACAGGTATTTATTTGCGCGATGGCTGGGAGGAGGGGATGTACTGTTTGTATTAGATAAAGTAATCCGCAGCCAAGACCTTTAGTGTAAGACGTGCTAAAAGAAGAGCACGTTCTACGACAACGCCTGGACACAAGACGACGTGACCTTATTGTCTTTTATTTTTACAGTATGTTTTGGTTAACGTTAGTAAATTCGAGTAGCTTGAACAATTACATATTTATCTACCTGTTCACCCGATACCCAAAAACACAAACGGACCTTTAAACCTAGAACTTTGATTGAAAAAAATTTCCATATAGGCAATATTGAGTACGATGACGGTGCATGTTATTTCATGGGATTAGTCTGAGCTTTAGCACACCTTTTTGTAACCATGATGGCAGCTTGAAAATTTAATTTTAAACATGCAGAGATCCTTCATATGGGATTATAACCTTTGACGTGTTCACAACAAATTGATAATGTAAAAAAATAAGTTATAGTGAAAAGTAAATTTAAAAAATTGGTAATTAAATTTGTTATCAGACCACTCTTGCATTGTATTATACTCACTATCATTTTATTATTTATACACTTCTCTAAAACCATAATTAATGAGCAAAATATTAATTTATCGTGTAGTCAGAAATTTCGAAAAAAAAAATTAATCTTTAGCCTTCAAAAATTTACTTTAAACTATTCATTTCTAAATTTCTAAATACACAAGAATGATTTATATAATAGTGTATGTCCAAACACAACACTTACTTGATTGGTATTAAAGACTATCATCAATTATGCTGACACAGATTGTTTTCATTTTCTCAGCCAGGGAGATGTAAATAACTTTTGGTGTGCGTAGGTCTGTCTGTATAGCTCATATCTCGAAAAAACTGAGAATTGGTTTACAATTTTTCATTCATCTTTATTAACGTTTCTAACGTGACTCGTGGCGAGTTGTACTAAATCCTTTTAATCACCAAAGTCATTGTTTCAATAAATAAAACTTTTTAAATAACCAAAAGGTCCATGTTAAAATCGTGTCCTTCCTTGCGATATTTTCTATTAGAAAGGTACTAGAGCCGTAAAAACGTAAAATTTGGTTTCTTTTGTTTTAAGAAAACTCGTTAACAAATTTTTTATATTATAGCTCCTCCCACCTGACAAAGAGGATAGATTTCAATACTCGGAACGTCTTGTTATAGCTTTTGTAACTTATAAAAATAGCAAATTTAATTCTGAAACTTGACTACAGGGAAGACAAGGGAGAAGTATATAAAAACATATGCAGACACTCCGATAAATTAAAGTAGCTGACTGCTACTGAAATTGACTTCTAGGTCTTTACATTGTACCAAGGATCTCGCTTTTACTCTTGAGTGAAAAAACTAATACCACCCTTACTAACCTTAAAACAGCAAAGAACATTCACTTCTAACCAAATACGAATGATTAACCAATTTTTTAATATAATGTGGTATTTAAGGTTAACTGACATATTTTCAATATATGTGTAGGTCTTACACAATTATTCATAAATTTAACACTTTAGTATAGGTAATTTTTTTGTAAATAAATTACTATAATTTTACCCAATTATGAATTTCATAAAAATTCTATTCTTTTATAATTTCCTGTTCAAATTTAAACTGCCAATAGTGTCTACTATAAATGCAAATAAATTTAAATGTTTTGTACATTTTAATATACAAAGTTTCAGAAATAAAATGATGTTATTATTTCAAATCTTATCGACTCAACGTAATGAGTAGCTGAAAGTGTTTCCAAAAAAATACTATTTGATCTCAAAAGGTCAATGACGGTTTTAAACCATCCATCACAGGCTTGGTCCAATCAATATTATGGCTGTTTATGTTCAGCAGTGGCGTTCTTACGCACTATTGAATAGAAATCATTAAATGTATTTATTGTTCGTCGTTCCTAGCAACTGTATATATTCACATCTTTTGTTGCCAAATTTCCAGTAATTATTTTGCGCCAATTCCTTTCTTAGATGTCCTCAGTTATTGTACCGGAGTAAATATGTACCGGACCTTGCATATTATGTTTTGTGAATACTGTGCTAAATGAGTGAATATCTGGACTAAAGTGGTATTATTAAGGTACATGCAATTAAACGACCTTATTTTATGGGTCAGCATATAAGGGAAAACAAAAAACTTCTTATGATTGCACTGATTGTGAACTTCGGTGTTCAAATATTATAATGCTTCATCAACAATAAAAAAGTAAAGTACAGCTTTAGCGTCTGGATGGTACAAATAAGGCATTATTTTTGGAATTTTGTAATATTTCAGTACATTATGAATGAATACAACTAACTATTAAATGTTCTTTACTTCCTGGTGTCCATTAATGATAATGTTGCCCTTTTCTAGTAGGACTCTACACAGGTTTGACTGTTATAGCTGCCAGTACTTTCTCAACAGGTTAAAATTATTTATGAGGATATATTGTAGATAGTACGAACTAGAGAGTATAGTTGTGTCCTTTTGAGAGAACTATGCATTGTAAAAAACTATCAGTATTGAAAAACCTTATACTTTTTTGTAATGAAAATGAAATTAAAGTACCAAATATATTTTAAGCAATAATTGAGCAATAAATTTTGTGAAGGATATGTAGGATTTTAATAAAAATCCATATTGTTTAATAATATAATTATTTCACGTTTTAAACATTTTCTTATTATAGACAAGGTAAATTGTATTAAAACACTATAATTACGTATTAATACTCTTAAAAATAGTTCTCTGGATAATTGTTCTGATTAAAATACAAAAATTTTCTCCTATCAATCCTATTGCAAGAAAAATGTTATGGTAGTAAAATAAACTAGTTTACTTTAATACTCATATTTAGTATTTAATATACATAAGAAACTTAACCTGCAATAAAATAAAGGACGTAGTGCACTGTATACGTATATAGTCAATATATTTGACAAATATTAACATGAAAAATAATATAGTTTCATTGACTAGTCAGGAATAATCTTTGAAATTACTGTATTTCAAAATCCATGATCGTATATAAAAACTTGTGGTGGCGTAATATTTCATGCAAGATTTTGTTCTAAGTTAACTTTTAATACGATTGGATAAATACGTCACCTTGAAAGGTTTAGGTTGAAAGTTTGCAGTATCAGAAAAACCTAATGAAGCTGGCAGATGTGGGAAGAAGGCCCCTACTATCACGTGTGGCTAGGGCTTTTCTTTCTTTTTGTTTTGTATCAAACCGTAGAACTAGTAATGAACATAATCGAATTGAAATTTTATATTTAATACATATGCAGTATACATCTAATAGTATATATGAAACTGGTATTGTTTCTCATAATACAATATCTACGATAACTAAACTGATTTTTTAATATCTTTGTTGCCAAAACCTATTTTATTTCCAATACTACATGCGATAGTTTTCAACTGCAATATAGAGTACCAAATATCTATACAATTTTATTTCACATAGAATAATATGTTAATCTGTTTACAATTTGCATGATTAAACTAAAATCGTAGGAAGTCATTATTCGTAAAAAATATAATATTGTAACGTTTAATCAATTTCAAAATTGCGAAAAATCTTTAATTTTTTTTTTAAGTATAAAAAAGATCTATTGTGATAGTAATTAGAAATTAATTTTTAATTATAGAAGAAGTCATGGTGATTGCATCGAATATGCAGACAGACTCACCATTTTACACACAAAACCATTGTTCCTTATGTAAATTCTGTAAAGATATAAAAACTTTCTGCTATTAAATTTGTATGAATTTTAAATGAAATGAATAATCATAATAAATTATGGGAAATATAAACGTTCATGATTTGAAAAATATTACTCAAAGTACAAATTTTTTTATAAGCCAACTTTAAACATTTTCTACATAAAGCACGCTTACAAAGGAATGTTAAATTCTTTTAAACACAGACTCTTTGGAAAGGACTTTGCTAGGGATTACTTGATCCAATTTCTGATACTACAACCCATTTACTCCTCCTACACGGCTAACTCCCTCTGATCCTGGATTCACTTTGCCTCTTAGCTTCACTTTCGGCTGATAGTCTACGTGCTTCTAGTTTTATTTTTATATACAAAGGAATAACTAATGTATTTTATATATATATATATATATATATATATATTATATTTTACATTTAGTAAAGAATTTTTATAATGATGTCATTTAGTAATAAATTCTTTCCACAAAAAAATGCCTGCATATGTGTTTGAGGAGGCGGTAGCTTATTTCCATTTTACATGGAAATTGCTTAGGTAGTTTAAATCGATTGCGGAGTATTATCTAAGAAATTAATAAATTATCTAAGTTTATGATTAGTTCGAAATGGGATGGACAAAAATGATCAAATGTAATAAACGAAAAAGGTTTTGGACCGTACTATTTGTATCCTAACACATTTTCAAGGTCCTGTACTATAATATTTATTATATATCCTTTCGGAATTATCCTTGCACAAGAATGATTGAGTTTTAATTTTCCATACCCAAGCAACAAGCGGATTGCAAAATAAGGTTAAGTAGTACTCTGTAAAATATTATTTTTATAATAGTTGCAGCACTGGCCGTTATCCACAACGGACACTGCAGTTATAGCCCAGTCAATCTAGGTTTTTACCCGGAAATGCGAGGTATAAAGCTAAATGTTTTGCACAGATTGTCCGTTATGGTATACCAAATCACATCCTAAAAGTCCCCGCCCGTCCCCGTGTGCGTCCCCCGTTTTAAACGAAATAAAGGGGGGAGGGGGGCGCGGCTTACTTAAACGCACATTACTCGAGAACAAAAGCAGATGGAGGAAAAATAACAACTGTGTTTAATTCAGAAAAATATAAGCTACAAAATATTATGATGATTTTCTTTTAATCAGTTTTAGTTAGTGCATGAAAAAAATTGTTAACCAACAAAAAAAATGTTGATTTACTCTTTATTGTTAAGGTTTTAATACTGAAGTTTTTTTCTCCTATATTTTTATTTTATCAATGGTTTTCCGTCAACACTACACTTTATTTTCTTTCCTTAAATGTAATATTTCAGTTGGGAAATAAACTGGTATATGAATAAACTCCAGTTGAAGTATGTAGAATGAACGTGGTCAATGGTCTAAAAAGTATAACAATTAGCATGGTATTAAATAAATAATGTACAGAAATACAGTAAAAATTTAATGGTTTAACAATTACATTTTTAAGTACAATCATAGAATATTATTAATTTAAAATAATATTTGTACAAAACATATTAACTATATTCAATATGATACCCAATTTTAATTTATTTTAATGATTTTAAAATGTACAACCGTATGTACAAAAAGCAATTGTATTGAACAGTGTGTTGTATCCACTATCTTGTTTAAAACTGACCTTTAGTTTACTATCAACGTCCTCTTCCTCTAAATCAATTGTCTGCAGTGTGTTGTTGCAGTCTCTGCCTTGACAATGAGCACACATTGCCGAACAAGCTAATCCTGACCTTATGCAATCACACGATCGGGCACACTCTTTCTTGCAATCACATGTAGTGAAATTCAAGAGTTTATCAGGTGCCGGTGGCAAAGTCATAGATTGTGGTACAAGAAACACCGTCTTTTTCAAGCCAACCCCATGAACATGGATCCAGATCCTTCCCAAGCCATTTCTGCACTTGATAGTAAACCCGCAAGGTGTGTAAGCGTGCGGCATCAGAAGTGGGTGGGGGGGGGTGAAACAGACAAATCAAAGCTTGAAGTAATCTTCTGTCTAGCTATCAGTTTATTGAACATAAAGTACCTTAGTTTATTTAATGTTTTGCACTTTGTATCTCCGTATATCGCAAGAAAGTATTGTTCTCCACATGATGTTAACATAATCAGGCTCAGCAGTTGGATCTTTGAAAATGTTTGACATTTTATGAAGTTCCGCACTTTTTTCCAACACTTTCCATGGCTCTTTCTTCCCTTTTCTAAACGTGGCGGATGTTGTATCGCATCCAGAAAATGCGTGTTGCAAACAGTATACAGTCTTTCATGTCAATGTTTCAACGTGATGAGCTGAATTCCTATACTTTAAAGCCCGCTTTTTTATTGCTTGGAAATCTATATGCTTAGCACAGAATAAACAATGAGTTTTAATATCGAAACCTTCTACTTCTGTAGATCTTGTTCTATACGAGGTTTGACGGTTCACTTGAAACTTCACTTCCAACATTTTTAGATATATACTTCTTAATGCTTGTAGGTCTGGTATAATTCTTTACGGCAAACATCATGAACTTTCAGGTCTGTAACTGTACTAAACTTCCCCACCCCCCCCCCCCCCCACCCCCCCCCCCCCCCACCCCCCCCCCCCCCCACCCCCCCCCCCCCCCACCCCCCCCCCCCCCCACCCCCCCCCCCCCCATGTTCACCATATAGTTTTATACATAAAAAGCCTTTTAAGTTTCCCACAAAACACAAGTTTAAAATAACACCATGGAGCAATGCGGTTCATCTTTATGGCAGCACTATAGTCCTCTCGATAAATACGTAAGATTGTCTCACTAAATTACTACCACTTAATGATTCAGTTTATTTTTTGAAGATGTCTTATATTGAATTTAATGGCCAATTCCATATAGAAAAGATTGATTTCGTTTAACACACACACAACTGTATTAATAATATGAGAAAATAACAAAATACTAGTGAATAGTGGTCTAAAATTAAAGAATAAACGAGCTCCTTTTTCGCCACATACAGTAATGAAAAATTCTTTGAAGCAGATCATCTTTTTCAAAGAGAAATGTTGAACGCGCTCATTAGTAAAACAAATTTCCTGCGGTAAGAGTATAAGGAAAATCCCGTTTTTTCGCGTTTTCCAAAGTGCGCGAGCAGGTACGGTAAATACATTAGTGTTACAATGTCCGGTGTATACTGATTTCGCATCATTATTTAATGAATCATTACATGAAATTAATTTACGAAACTATTTCCATTAATTTAATATATTATTTCCCCTACTTAATTCTTATTGTCGATGGTAAAATATCAATTAAAAATATGAATGCAAAATCGAATAGTGACTAATCGTTCAACATTGGAGGAAGAAAATTTTAAATAAAATTTCAAAATTTATCATCATATTCATTTTTATTTACTCAAACTGAAAAACTAATAAGTTAAATATTGAAATTAGAATCAACACTTTGTATTTTTAGACATTTCTGAATTTATAATACCTCAAATTATCATTCTTATAAATCTTAAGTGTATTAAGTAAGTTTATCAGTTAAAACTTTTCCTGCGTACAAACACTAAAAATTTCAATCAACACGTTCCACCGATGTCATAATGTAATCATCATGTTTATTTTAATTGACTCAGAATGAAATTCTAACAAGTTAAATAGAAATATTACAATAATATGTTTGAACTCTCTGTATTTTTATACATCCCTGGATTGTAGTACCTCAATTATCATCTTAATAAAATTGTATAAGACTAGTGCATTAAGTAATTTATCAGTTAAATAATGTTCCTGAGTACATAGACTAAAATATGCGTGAATAAATGCGTTCCACCGAACTCCACGTTGTAAACAACTGTACAATTTTTTGTCTAGCTACAATACATGTAGTTAAAATATAAATTTTGGAACGATGTTACTTTGAGGTAATCTTTTATTATTAAATTGACTTTGTTATAATCACGAAAATAATTTAAATACGCTTATATCACGTTGGTTCTGCTAAAAATTGTTATTAAGAGAGCCGATTTCTGTCAAATTTTCTGGAAGTTTGTATATTTTACCATTCTGGAATTACTTATGTTTTATAAATCCCAACGCAGAAAGCTGTTTTCTCTCCGAATCGACTAATAATGCGTATTAAAATGTTATTATATATGTAATAAAATAATAAGCCTTCCATAATAACAATACAAAAGCACAGTTTTCTCGTTTTAGATAGCTGGTAATAAGAGCCTTTAACACAGCTGACTCGTTGCCCGAACGAGCGCAGGAGATCAGAGTCTGATAATGGTGTTAGTGAGATAGCTGGCAACGTGCAGCTTCAGTTTAATGTGTAAACTTAATGCCTGATGCTGCAAACACTGCTTGCGTCAAAAAATAGAGTCACAGAGTAACTCTACACCACTATTAATCCTATACCCCTTCCTATGCATATAATCAATTTTTGATCTACAATGCTTCTCATTCGGATTAACTAACTTTAAATAATTATATTACTCACTTCAGGATTGCTTATTTTTGCTGGACTGTATGGTTTTTAAAGGGTCTTTTTTATGAATAATTCCTCTATTACTTCTCTAAATAGTGAATGTGTTCTTTTTTATTTAAGAGGTAAGGAGTTAAATAATGTATACACTTTTTATAACTTTATTCTCAACCATAGATGTCTATGTATTCAATCCGATGTGTTCTCAAACACATAGAAGATCTGCCTAAATTTCGAAATAAATAAATGTGAATCACATGATCAATGACAGTTTTTTTTTATTATTGGTGCAAACTAAAATATGTATTTTTTATACGTAGTTCTCTCTCTCTCCCCTCTCATTCACCACAATTTTCATCAAATTTCAAATAAAAAGTGTTTGTGAAATACAAGCACTTTCAATTAGTTTACATATGTTTTCGTGATATTATGAACTATATTAACTACATAACACTAAAATAAAGATATATATAGTAAAAAACCGTTAGATTTTTATTATTATCCTGAAATATAGCCCTACGAGAAAGAAGGAATGTTACAAAGTAATTCCTGTCAAAAAACGATTAGAAGTAGCGGCAAAAAGCCTTCCGGGAAACTACGTTATTTTATTTCCAATTTATTAAAATATTCTATTTATTGTAATTGTAAACGATTAAAATACTTTTTTTCATCAATTTGGAGATGGGAGAAAGTTTAATAATGGGAGAGATAAAAACTGTATGTTGGACTAAAAAGATTAATACCCTGTTATCACACTTATATAAATAACCAAGTTGTATGTAAAAAGTTAGGTCGTAAATAATAAGTGCTCGCACAGTTTGCCCTAAAGGTGAAACATTCTTTTGAAGTCTAATATTTCAAAATGAAACATTACTACACTTCTAGTATTTGTAACGCTTTAGGTAAAGATTACTTTTTAGTGTTGTCCGTTATTCAAATTATATTTCAGATTTATTACAAAGTTAATCTTAGAGTGAAACAATATTTTCTAGCATATTATAAGCAAACTTTAATAATCCAATGTAGTAGTGGATAACAATGTTTGAATTAGTGCAAATATTTTTACCCAGGACCTTAATAAACGCGTCAAAACTTTTTAACTTTTTTATATTTACCAAACATGGCATATTAAAAGAATTTATGACGATTCGTGTGGTTGTCGAACTAAGCATAAAGACTTTATATATAAAAATTATTGTTATTCTTCAGTATTCTAATGGATATATGCTTATTACTGTTTACTTTTGAATACAATGCTATTGAATACTATAATATAAATTAATTCCGCTAAATGTTTAGTGTAACATATTTAAAATATTTTTATTGATCTTGTATTGGTCTTTGGTCATTAGTATCATATAGAAGCATAGGATATTGGAAATATATTCTTCAAGCAGTCTCTTGCAGATAACTAAGAATAAAGATGAATTATGTTAAAACTTGCTCACACAAAAACACGCTCATTCTGTATGTAGGTAAGTAAGTAATTAATTTATTGACCTACAATTAAATTATTCTTTATAAAAACTGTGTTAATAAATAAATCATAGGTATTAAGTAATGAGTTTATTTCAGGTTGGAATAAAAGAATGAAAACTAAAGAAGTAGGTACAATTCCTCCATTAGGGAAAAACACATAACGTTTTCGACAGTTTGGACCTATCCTCTTCTTCAAGTGTCATAACATAAAGACTATGCACGTTATTGAAAAAATAAAAAATTAAAAAAGATAAATACTTTAGGCATAACCTAGTTTCCTAATAAAAATATAAACAGTTTTCAAGTTTCAATGTAGAAGGAATTAAAGATTTCAAATTATGGCTACTTAACCGACACTATTCAAATTTATATTTGATTTACACTTATAAACTAATCATATTTTTGAAAAATGTCACATTTTACGACCTATCCACGTATTAACAGAAGATTGCAGAGGTCTATTTCATTAATAAGCTTTCAATTTTTTTCTCACACGAGCAATACACTCTTCACTTCACATTTTAACGCCCTTATTGTTGATCCTATCATTTTGAGAGAAGTCTTATGTATGATGAAAAACGTATATAGAAGCTTCTAATTAGATATTTCTTAAAAAGTGTACGCATTTTTTATTATTTATTCGATAAAGTATAAAAGATATTAGAATTTGTTGCAAAAATCCGATACTAATATCTAAAAAACCGTTTTACATATATTAAATGTAATATTTAAAATCCAAACTATATATCCCATAACTCTACAACAAAAACTAAGATTAGAAAGTGTTTGAAGTTTAACATTCCTTTTAAGAACTCAACTCAAATCTTCCATTTACAGTCTGATTTTATAAACCTCCCAATTTTTTCGAATATAGTTGAAGATATTTTTCATTTTCACGAGTTAAGTGAGTTGTAACGTGTATTTTTATTACGTGATTTGCATCCTCAAGCATTTTTACGTTGTTCAGGCCCAAATTATTACATGATAGTCATAGCCATCAGGTATTACGGGTTGATTAGACAAATTATTTGCATTGCTGAGGTATGTGGCCTCTGAAAGAATCATATTGAGAAAACAATTACCAAGAAATTATCTTTTAAGGTGTAAACTCACACGGCAAACGTTTGTGTCAATGACATTGAGAACAAGGAAAGTGTTTGGGAAATTATGGAAATGTTTGAAAATCATTAGAAACGGATAAGTTTATTCTGGCCATTTCCAAAAAACCTAAAACACAAAATCAAAACACACTACACAGCACAGCTGCATGCCTAACAACAGGAAGGTAGGACCAAGTAAGAAATTCCATGACAGCGTGATATTGATAAGACATTTGGAAATCAAAAGACATGATGTACAGGCTACAAGGGAAAAGAAATGGACATACACTTTCAACATAGCGTTTTTTTCTGGACCTCAATTTAATCGCCTGCACTAACATTTTTTTTTTTTCAGATATTTCACTGATTTATACAGTTGATTAGGATTCCTTGTTAGTGTTGTTTGATATTGGGAGCGAAAGTATCTTAGTTTAAGTGGTTATAAATATGCAAGCATGATCAAATCCTTTTCTGCAATTTAACCATTGAATATACAGTGTTCCAAAAATTGTTCTATGTTTTTAATATAAGTTTCAAAGTCAATGTCAAGAACCATTCGTTCCAGTACCTAAACGGTTCTTTTATGTGCCATAGAAGAAAATCGGTGTTGGATATCTCAATGTAACCTTTTAATGAAATATATTAAATTTATTTGTAATTTGCATAGACCAAAAGGATTTGCAAGGCTTCACCTTGCTACAAAATTAACTATAGTTGGGAACGAAAAAATTACAACTAACTGTAGATAGTTGTAAGTTAACTTCTGCTTAAATTCCCGAATTTTTAGAATTTTTATTTGTATCAAGGGAACAGAACGACTGCTGGGCTCTAGGTTAAGGCAAGAATATTTGACATATTAACCTGGCTAGTTTCAAAAACATATCTATTAAAGAGTTTAATGCTGCCCACATGGAATTTTTGAGAAACAATCACGTGACTTATCCTTACAATCAGAAGGCGTTATGTAGATAATTTTTTATTGGGATAGAAATATTACGTATACAAAATCAGTACAATTTTAAATAATTAAAAGTTTGATGTTTGAAAAAGGTTTCACCCAACTTCTACTGTCTGCCTTATGGTCCTTAAATAAAATTGTTAACGTTTATTAACATAACAAATTTTATATACATAGAGATAAATTATGGTCAAATGGGAGTGTTTTGGGAACATCCTAGGGCCATATCCTTTGCCTTGGAAAACTACTCGTGTAGTTGTGTTACGTTAATTTCTATAAAAAAACGTGAACTTTGTTATATCCCATAAGTGGCAATGGTGCCAAGCATCCGATGTTTCAATGATAAACAATTGTTTTATACTAGTCTCTCCTTATTTTATCGTGGATCTGAATCAATTCAAGAATAACCTTTTTATGAAATAAATGTCAACACAACTTTTTCATAAGTCTGAGAAGTCAAGTGAACAAATATAATAGCACAATGAAATATTTTCTTAATACTGCCTTGGATTTAAAGTTAATGAAATTATTGTTTTGGAATTTTTATAAAACTGAGGACGTCAATCCAATGGATTAATATTACAACTAATGCACATAGATTTATGGACTTCCTTGGATCATTAATGTGGAGAAATTGGCATAATTTAATTCGTTTCAAATAAATAACACTACAGAATAATAATACATTATAAGCGAAATAGATTTTTACACGACTATTATTATATACAACTTTGATTGAAGGAGGTTTCATGAATGAACGAGCTTGATTCTAGGAATCCCTAATAACTGAGAGTGTCCATAGACTGGTAGTTTTCAAGAAACAGTGAACAAAATATCAAATAAGAATGAGAGCGTTCATTCTCATGATTTGTCGTACTCTATATAAACCAGAATAGACACTCAAATCCCCAGAGGTGTGAAGTTCCTAGAAACTGGGAAACTCCAAAGTTCGTTAATCTTCCGGGACTTAGCCACATGCTTGAAGCTGTCATAAGCAAGAATTCCTGTAGAAAACTAAAATGTTCAAAAGCAAGGATTTATAAACGTGGAAAAGGCGATAAAAACTATTATGAATAGTTTATTGCTGTATAGTTTCCTGTTTAGTCTTGAATTATTTTGTTCAATGTTCAAGGAGTATTTTGTCGAACTTAATAGTAGAAACATTTTTATCATCGTTAAGTGCAATATATTATTAGGTGTATTATTTGAACAAGGTATATTATTTTCAAATATTTGTTATGTGAGATTCAGATACATGTGGTTATACTATAAATTTATTTCAAACATGGTGTATTAATTTTAATTAAGGTGAAACTTATAGACGGTAAGTATAATCTAAGAGGAGTATCTACAGAATATTCTACAGACAATTTGTCTTTATAAACGGACGACCTGTTTTATCGTGACGTAATCTAGGACACAATCAGAGTATAACTGCAGTACTGCAGCCACAGACAAAACAAATCAAGAACCACCTAGCCAATATTGCTGTTTGTAAGGAATAATATATAGTCTGTCATATATTTGTACAAACGTGAGATCCATTATACAATATTTTTCACGTCTTTGTCACATATATTATTGAAAAACTAATGTAATTATATCGTTTAAACTATTGTTTATTGGATTTCTTTCGTAACCCACTGTAAATGCCAGTATTTTTAGTCATTTTTATGGATTACGGCGTAGAAGGAAGGAAAATAAGAGATTTAGAAAAACTATATTTATAATTATCTATATAATGAATGTTAGAATCTAGGAGCATTGGAAAAAGGGTTTATCGTACTATCACTAGTATAAAACAAATTCAACATTTTCCAATATATAATTTTTATTCTGTGCAAGGCCTTTCCGAATCAAAGATTTCCCATCATCAGGCACTTCACAAATTATCAAATGTTTACATTTTTAAATAATAATTAATTTTATAAATAAACATATGGTTAACAATTTGGATGTATGGTTAGCCAGTATAAAATATTTAATCAGAATTACATTTTTAATTTCTTTATAAATTGAGATGAGAGTAAAAACTGAATTTTGAATTGGTCCGTCTTCATTGTTGATAAGTTTTTCTTGATTTGTGTTAATGTAAAATGTTTCCCAAGCATTTAAGTGTATTGTGTTAGTAACTTCTTTTAATAATAGTAAAATTATTTTATTAGAGATGGTGTGTCCAGATTCAATACAGTGATTCGCCACAGCAGATTTTTCATTTCTTCCATATTTTATATGTGCAAAGTGTTCTTTAAATCGTGTCTTGATGTTCCTTTTAGTTTGGCCAATGTGTACAATTTTATCACAGTCGTTGCATTTAATTTCATAAATTCCTGATTTGTTTTCGAATGTGGTTTTGTCCTTGGGATTTCCTAAATATTTGTGATAATTTGTTGTTTGTTTTATAAGTGGATAGATTTGTTTGTATGCTTTTTAAAAATTTTTTTTGCAATTGATTTGAAATGTTACTGTATGTTGTACAGATGTATTCTTGTTTTCTTATCTTGAAGTGGTAGTAATGTTGTTCTAGATTTTCTTAATTTTCTTTTGATGGATTTGTTAAGTATGTTGGTCAATAAGTTGTGGTGGTGTAACCGTTAAAAAATAGCAAATATGTTTTATGTAGTTTAACTCTTTGTTGTAGTTATCGATAGATAGTGGTGTATTCAAAAGTCTGTAAATCATTGAGTTGAAAACTAGCTCTTTTTTGTTGAGGTGGATGGTTAGATTCGTTGATAATAAATCTATTTATATGCGTCGGTTTCCTGTAAATGTCAAATTCAAATTTCGATTGGTTTCTAATTACTAAGACATCTAGTTGAAACTACGGCCAAAACAAAAAATGAAATATTTTCCAAGAAAGTGGATAAGATATGTTGACGATGTCTTCGCAATATTTAATAAGAATGAAAAAATCTACAAAAACTTTATCTCGACCCTAAATTCATTTTACCCTACAATTAAATTTACATACGAAGTTGAGCAAAACAATACTTTACCATTTTTAGATGTCTTAGTAATTAGAAACCAATCAAAAATTTTGAATTTGACATTTACAGGAAACCGACGCATATAAATAGATTTATTATCAACGAATCTAACCATCCACCTCAACAAAAAAGAGCTAGTTTCAACTCAAATGATTTACAGACTTTTGAATACACCCACTATCTATCGATAACTACAACAAAGAGTTAAACTACATAAAACATATTGCTATTTTTAACGGTTACACCACACAACTTATTGACAACATACTTAACAAATCCATCAAAAGAAAATTAAGAAAATCTAGAACAACATTACTACCACTTCAAGATAAGAAACAAGAATACATCTGTACAAACATACAGTAACATTTCAAATCAATTGCAAAAAATTTTTAAAAAGCATACAAACAAATCTATCACTTATAAAACAAAACAACAAATTATCACAAATATTAGGAAATCCCAAGGACAAAACCACATTCGAAAACAAATCAGGAATTTTATGAAATTAAATGCAACGACACTGTGATAAATTGTACATTGGCCAAACTAAAAGGAACATCAAGACACGATTTAAAGAACACTTTGCACATATAAAATATGGAAGAAATGAAAAATCTGCTGTGGCGAATCACTGTATTGAATCTGGACACACCATCTCTAATAAAAAATTTACGATTATTAAAAGAAGTTACTAACACAATACACTTAAATGCTTGGGAAACATTTTACATTAACACAAATCAAGAAAAACTTATCAACAATGAAGACGGACCAATTCAAAATTCAGTTTTACTCTCATCTCCAATTTATAAAGAAATTTAAAAATGTAATTCTGATTAAAATATTTTATACTGGCTAACCATACATCCAAATTGTTAACCATATGTTATTATAAAATTAATTATTATTTAAAAATGTAAACATTTGATAATTTGTGAAGTGCCTGATGATGGAATCTTTGATTCGGAAAGGCCTTGCACAGAATAAAAATTATATAATGGAAAATGTTGAATTTGTTTATACTAGTGATATATAATGAATGTTTAAACTAATTAGTAGTCCAGTAATGGGTTCACAAAAAATAACAGGATTCGCTTCTCAAAAGAAACAATATTGCATTTTGCCTTCAAACTCACGTAAATAGAGGACCACCTCGGAGAGTAACAAAGTGAAAGGTAACGATATTGGAGTCTGAGGTCGGGCCTTAATCAAGAATCGGCCTTGTTTTTGGTCTCTTCCTTGGCAACTTGTACGAAACAAAGAGGTATTATTTTGTCACCCATCGAACATATCTCTCTGGATACTGCCAATGGAAACTGACTGTGTTTATTTACAGACAATACAGACGGATATAGTGTTCGATGCTTCAGCGTTTGTTACTCATGTTACTTAAGTTACTTACCCTGAGAGTACACGGTCCACATTCACATGCCAAGCTAACGTTATTTTTTATGCCGTGTTCTCCTGTATCCAATGAAGATTCAACTGCGTTAAAGTATTTAGCTAACAAGATATGTCGCGTAACAGGATTTTCTAAGGTTTTGTGCACTGTTTTAAAATCAATATCAAAATTTTAAAGGCTAGCTAGATATGTCACCGTGTCACATGTTAAATGTTTATATGTACCCAATTTTGTGATTGTTTACAAATTTATTTATTTTAGAATTTTACAGTTCCCATCATTATAGTACCCAGTGTAAAAATGTTCGCTTACGCTCAGCCAAATCCCATTTAATGACATGCACCATCAAGTCAATGATGTTTTCATTGTAATGAAGGCAAAATTTCAAGTTTATAGGTCAGTTCGTTCAAGTGCTAAAAGGACCGATTATCAGATATAAAATTCGTTTCAGCCTCAATAGTAATAATCTTTGCAAAACCTAACCCAATACCAAGCTATTTAAACAGGAAGACACTGTGTCTTTATTTTATAGAGGTATCTGTATTTTATACTAATTAAATCAAATAGCATAATAAGGAAGAGTATGTTAAAGCATAATTAGCCTTATTAGCCTATTTCTATTAGAATAATTAACTATTGAAGACACCATCACATGCACAACGAATACAGAAAAATTAAAGTTTTTTAGAACATTCATTGTTCCTACAAAGTTTCTGAAATCTTCCTCCCTCAATAATGTCGGTAAATTACAATGGTAAAATGCTGTTTTCAGGTAAACTTCTTTATGTATTTTTGGAGGATTGGGATTATAAATATCAATCAAAAAAAGCATAAATCTGGGCTCGGGACCAACTAATATTTAAGCTGCTTTGTTTTGGTTCAGAGAATACAACCGTACATATCCACTATAATTTAGAGGTTTCTGCTACTTCAGAACGCGGTGACTTCCGAGAAGACACCATCATATTGCCAACTAAAGAACAAAGGGGCGAGTGACCGCTCCCGAACCAAGTCCTATTCAGAACGACTCCGAAGGTACACTACCGGCCCCGTACTTCGAGGGACGCTTAGAACAGACTAAAGGTTGGGACACACATAAACCGCACCGAGCCCGACACGTCAGTCTGCCGATTGTTGGCCGTCATACGGTGAAAGAATTGCAGCGCAGTTTTTTTCAACCTGCAAGTCCACACATGTCCGCACACCGACACCAGACCGTCGTGGCCCGCACCGTGCCCGCACCGTCACCGATATGTGGAGTTTTGAATTTTGACGGGCACGGTGCGGTCTTACGAGCGGCATGTTAATCCGGGCATAATAAACATAAACAGGCATGATGTGTTGTTTACTGTTGCGTTCTTCTTTTTAAAACTATTTAAGTAGTCTACAAGTTCTATTTTATTGAATTATTTAGTATAGTCTACATCCTGTGTTCGCGTATAAAATCATATTTATTTATAAAAGTATTACATATTCTTACCGTAGAGTAAACTAGTCATATTATGTTATTGTGCCTAAAATTACAACAAATTTGAAAACCATGTTGTACATTAAGTGATTTTAAACAACCTAAAATTCGAATTATGAAAAATCTATAAAACAATTTTCATTAATTAATAAATAACAAGCATGTAATTTATTTGCACAAAAATCTATTTTTTCTTTGTGTGTATTGAAGTTACTTGATAAATTTATTCCGGTATTTTGTAAGGGTCATATTTAGAATGTCTCTATGACATTTTTATTTTTTATTATTCTTTTCACTTCAATAAAATAAAAAATATTTTATTTACAATAAGATTTTCAAGCAAGAAAAAACCCATGTTTAAAATAAATAATAATAAGAAATTATTTATTTCCCCAAAATAACAAAATGAATACTACAAATAAATATTATTGCCAGTGCTTGATAATAAATAATACTATGACATAACGTATTTACAATAGCAGTAATATAAAAAGTAGGTTACATCCTTATAGGTTTTTCTTTTTTTTTAACTAATAATTAGGCCAATAGATTTACAAAATAAGGGAAATTTAGGTACCCCATAAGGCTGTGCCTGTGGTGGGCATATACTATATACAAAAAGGTTAAAATATAAAAATAGCGGAAACGAGCAAGAATGAAATGATAAAAATGAGTTATTGTAGCTTATGTAGTAAATAATGTAGTATTACGTTTCAAAGTTTAAATTTAGTATAACTATTGTGTTGTATTAAATACAAAGGATTTATGCATGATTTAAAATTCAAATATTAGGCCTTTATACATGTAACATTAAATATTATATTATAAATAATTATTTTATAATGCTCTAACGTGTCTATTTAAATATTATTATAACTTAGCAGACAAGACTAACCATACACTAATTTATTATCTTAAACATATACTCAATATCATTCTGAACCGATCAACCATACTCTAATTTCTTTAGAAAATATATTTATGTTTTCTACTATAATTTGACTAATTCCTGGCCACAAATTATTATGTCCTCGGAGCTATAAAAGAAAAAAAAATTGTAAAATGTGTTTTTTGTATGTTTTCCAGTATATATTTTACAAATATTTACTATGTTTTACAAATTATTATTTTAAACGGGCTTGCAACATGGCAAACTCTTTGGCATCACACTATAGCTTTTGGGTTTAAAACCAAAAATACCAAATATAACTGTTTATAGTGTATTTGGACCGAAATTTACTGCAATGAAACACAATGAACAAGAATCATAGGGATAAAAATATATAACCAAGATAATGATATTTACAAATTTTACATACTAGCTGATTGTAGAAACCTTTACTGTTGCATTGCAATGTTTCATTCACCACAGCGATTAATAAAAATAACAACAAATGAAATTAACAATTTTCTCAAGCAATACTTAATCTTCCGAATATTTTTTTAAAGTATACTGTCACTCACTTCGAATTGAAAAGGAAACATGCTCTAGTACAAACAGTGGAGATTGTTGCGCTCGGACTGCATACGGACATGTGTGGCCTCACGGTAACCGAGCCGAGCCCACACCGACAATCGGCGACTCACGTGTCGGGCACGGTGCGGTTATGTGTGTCCCAACCTTTTAGACGGGGACCGCACGATGAGTCGAGACCAATCAGAGAAGGTGGTTACATCGGACAATAGGAGGAAGATTTATTAACTCAGGCCATCGATCCATACCATAGAATTACCTAAACTATTTTAAATGATGGTATAGAGTCTTATTATAATAATAAAAATAAAGCTCTCTATCTAGATATAATGAAAACATTATTAACTGCTCAAGCAACTTATTAACAAACTTCCCATGAAATTAACTTCGTGTTAACTTTTATCTATTCTTTTTTAACCTATCTGTATTAAAAGAGTCAAGGCAAGGTGGTTTGTAGGGGAAAATATTCATTAAAATATTACAATAGAATTTTTGTTAAAGAGTTCATTATTCTGCATAACAATGACATTTTTAACTAGCGTATTTATCAAGGACATATGAAAATATATAGTAAGTACATTTTATAGGTTTTACTCAATCGAACTTTTTTATTGTTGTTTGTCAACGTATTAGAAGCCGCGAGATGACTTTTTTAGAGTTTTTGATGTGTGAGTTGAATTATATAAACCTTTAACTGTACCTGTTTAATAACTTTATTTTAAAAATGGGATACTGAATCAATTTAAACTATTTTTATAAGGCTATATCTGAGTTTTTTTTCTTGGATGCTTTCAATAAGCTGAACAGTAAAATATATCAAATAAACTCACAGACATGGAAATATATGACATGTCTGTTACTACGCAGTTTATGTATGTTGTTAGTTATTCCACAAGAGTGAATCGTTGGCAAAATTATATAAACAGCAGTGTTATTGCCACAGCAAGCTCTGTAGAAGACACTACACGGGCTACGGTAATGGACTCTCTCCGTGTTCTCCACTTCTCTTGATCTCCGGTGTGATGTCGTGATTCTCGCTAGGTCGTAAACTCTCTTCTACACTCCTCACCTCTAATTTTGTCTTATTTTATGTCTGTAACTGCGCCAATAGGTGATTGTCCAGTATACTACAACAACAATGAATAAATGTACGATATAAACAACAGCGTTATTGCCACAACATGCTCTGTAGAAGACACTACAGCGGCTACGGTAATGCACTCTCCGTGTTCTCCACTTCTCTTGATCTCCGGTGTGATGTCGTGATTCTCGCTAGGTCGTTAAAACTCTCTTCTACACTCCTCACCTCTAATTTTGTCTTATTTTTATGTCTGTAACTGCGCCAATAGGTGATTGTCAGTATACTACACAACAATGAATAAATGTACGATATAAACAACAGCGTTATTGCCACAACATGCTCTGTAGAAAGACACTACAAGGGCTACGGTAATGCACTCTCCGTGTTCTCCACTTCTCTTGATCTCCGGTGTGATGTCGTGATTCTCGCTAGGTCGTAAAACTCTCTTCTACACTCCTCACCTCTAATTTTGTCTTATTTTATGTCTGTAACTGCGCCAATAGGTGATTGTCAGTATACTACACAACAATGAATAAATGTACGATATAATACAACAGCGTTATTGCCACAACATGCTCTGTAGAAGACACTACAGCGGCTACGGTAATTGCACTCTCCGTGTTCTCCACTTCTCTTGATTCTCCGGTGTGATGTCGTGATTCTCGCTAGGTCGTAAACTCTCTTCTACACTCCTCACCTCTAATTTTGTCTTATTTTATGTCTGTAACTGCGCCAATATGTGATTGTCATTATACTACACAACAATGAATAAATTTACGATATAAACAACAGCGTTATTGCCACAACATGCTCTGTAGAAGACACTAGAAAAGCTGCGGTAATGCTGTAGACACTTTTTGACTGCAGTAATTTTCCCACAAAAGGTTTTTTTTAAGTTAGTGAGTTTTTACGTAATCACTATTTTTAGTAGTAGACCTATGCGTGTTTGTATATTTTTTCAACCTCAATATAACACTAAAAATATTTTAGACCGAAAGTAGAATTACAGCGATTTCAGAACATTAATATTTTTCACGATAGGAACATCAAGTGTAACTCAACTGGAAAAACAAATTCTGAAGAACGAAAGGAGTTTAATTGGCCGGAAGACAGTTATATGATATTATATTATTCCATTCGCTAGCGTCAATAAAGATAATTCAGCTGTAATCATTGAAAATCTAATTCATTAGATGTAAAAATGACTACACATGTAAAACTTGACATCGTCCGTCACAATATCGCCTAATCTTTGATTTTTTTTAACTTTTCACGTACCATAATGTTCATTTAGATACATTATTTTGACCGTGGTACTCTGACACTCACTAAATACTACCATGTAAAGAGTGAAGTAACTAGTACTATTACTGATAAGGGAGAACACTGAAATAATATGAACCGGATATTTATCAGTGGTAAAATTTCTAAAAGTGGTGGTTCACTGAACTCACAAGATTCCTACTATATATACCAGTATAAAACACTAATCGCTTCAATGTTTTAGTGACACTTAAAAAACAAATTCCATTCATTACTTGAGACAAGCAAGATGCATTATCACAGCGAGGACGTGTGCGGACGAGCAGACAAAGTGAGACCGCCTCGTTTGCGGATGTTACGGGACAAAAGATCAAAACAACACTGAACCCTCATTAGACCCTTCTGAAACCTACATATTGCAGTCCTTTCTCTTTGTTTTATTTTCAAGAAACCTGTCTAAAGTTTTCATTTTTTACGCGAGACCAGTTTACTTTATACACTACTTATGTTTATTTCCCTAATGGAATTTATTATTAATAATTTATATAACGATAGTAAGCCTTTTCAAACCTGTACGTTCCCAGAATTGAGGAAGAATTGTACTATGAGACGAAACACTACAACTTTTGAATCAGGCTGCAGTATTTTTAATCCACGTAATATCGAACGATAATTACTATATTCAATGACTTTGGACTTAATTTACGAAATGATTGTAGAGGTGTAAAATTTTGAGTTAAAAAACAAAGTGATAAAACATTTCTTTTATTTCTTTTTTAAACTAAGACCAAAACAGAGTTTGTTGTCATTTGAATTACGTTATGCTATAACTCCACTAAAAGCATATTTTAACGTATATATCCGGTTTCAGATAACTACACGTATTAATCGTTTGCCAACCATTCTTACTCATCAGATGAACTTAAAATTATTGCTAACGCAAAAAGGTTTATTTTGTCATATAGGCACGAGAAATAGTAGAATAAATGTACATTTTTAAAATTCAGTACACAAATAACAGGATTATAACATGTTGCGTATTATCATATGTGGGAGTATCTATCCCAACACGCACAACATTCGCATTATGGTGACGTAGTCTGTACGCTTTAACTATTTAAACAATAGAGAAAAATACGCTTTAATATAAAACTAGATTTCTTGAAACAAATATGAATGTATCACAAAGTAAAAAAGATATTTTGAGGAAGATAATATAAAACTCGAAGATGTGAGTGACAAATTTATAACGTAAATAAAGTATGAACTGTATGATGTTACATGCCCAACTATGGGGTTTGGCTGAGAGTCGTTAAAACTTCCACTCAGTAGGCTGACACAATTTTTTTTCTGATTCCCGGGGACATTTTTAAATGTCTCTTCCATTTGAGTTTCTGTCTTCATCTGTCAATAATGAAAACAACCACTTTATACTTTCTTGCAAAGCCTGTTACGTGACTTCTGGTATGGCGTACTCTTGCCTTGTTGCTATACAGTTTGAAAACATTTAATTTTTGTTTTTGAAACACGGTTGTATACTTAAGTTGAATTAAGTCTAAAAAGACCCTTAATTTTATACGTATGTTTAAAAAATGGTACTTATTTATATAAAGACAAACTTTGGCCCATATTGGAAACTGAATGAATTTCGGATTGTGAATAATTAATCTTACATCTACCTGTTTCTACGTCTTTCATAAAATGGTATAGCTGTCCAAAGAGAGTCTGTTCAACGTAACAAAAGCTTTAAACTATCTTAGGTATCACATGTAATTGAAGCTGCGTAGAGGAAACGTGTTGAGTGACAGTCGCTTCAGCATCATTAGCGTCAGCAGCTGAGTACAATGGGTGTCAGCACCAGACCTCGTCAGGTACAGTACAGCATAGAGGTTAGAAGTCGAGATCTGTCACAAGTTAACTGGGGTACTATGTGTAAGTTTTCTATCATGACTTAAAGTCACAATTTTCCTGCCTGAGTATACACATTTATATTGGCATCTTTCTTCTCGAAGGCCACGGATAAAATCAGCTACATTGCACTAGTGTGAGTGCGCCTTAGAAGAATTTAAAAAAAGTAAACTTTTTTGAGAATTCCGCTGGAGTGGGTGGAGCGTATTAAAAAAAATATGGCAAACTTCACTGCGCTATCCTTTTAAGTTTCATGAGTATATATTTCCTTATGTCATTTAATAATTAGCAATTTTCTGAGAGAAATAAGCTCATGCTCATATCGTAAACATGCAAGATTGTCGTAAAATTGTAACGTCCTTTTTATCTGTCAAATATGATAGAATCAAGAAGCTAAGAAAGTGTTTAGTTTCTAGGTTTAAAAATATTCATACGATTAATATTATCTGTTTGCTCCTGTTTTTGTGTAGCTATATGTGAATGTGTTGCATATTAAGTTCCTTCTTCAAAAATATGGTATTTGGTTTGGCATAAAACGGTAGCTCAATATTCCCACGAATACACATTACGTTCTTGGTGACGTATAAAATATATTCGAGAAGGTAGATATGTCGATGAGACTGCCTTCTACATTATCTTTCCAGAGCAATTTTTATATGATATCATTTAAAAAATGAGGACTTTATTACAAGCTCTGCTTAGAACTGCGAAGAATAAAAAGTAGTATAACCCTTTTAGGAAGTGACCTTCAAGTGCGATTGTTTGCTGGTAATTCTTTTTCATAAGTCCAAGCCTGAATCTACAATGCATGAGTTATGTTTGTCCATATGAATATTTATTACCTTTTCCTGAATTTTAGGGGTATGCTGAAATTATGAATATATCAAACACACCCAGGCTTTGATTTCTATATGCTTTGAAGCTGGTAAGCTCATTTTAAGCTTTCGGTTTGGACTAAAAAATCTAGTTCCTCAAAATAGAGATTGCACAATACCTTATTTCTTATATTTTTCATAGTTTGCGTATCAAGACTATTTGGATACTACAAATTTACACAGATCTAATTTTCTGTTTCCTGTAAAAACATCTGTAAGGTATATTAATAAGTAGGAGCACCCACTACAATGTTTACCACTTTTAAATTGAAGAAAATTTAAGATGATATTATGCTCTTTCTCATCGTGTAATCACTTTCATCCATGCACATAATTTTTGTATTTATATTATAAATTACTAATAAATAAAACAACTCATTATTTTGTATGGGTAAATAAAAAACTATTTTTATATATTGGATGTATATAATTATCTATATAACATTTGATATATCCATTTAAAATACTTTTCTTTCGTTACAAAAAGCGTTAATGATATATTATTATTGTTGTGATTACATGCAATCTTTATTTCCAATATCTAATTTATTATTCTGACCATTATAATATAAACATGTACTGCATTCTTACCAGTATTATAAAATTTACGGAAGTAATTATGTAAACTTAATTTAGAGTAACTATAAAACTAATTATCCAAATCAAAAGTCATCTGTATGCAGATTCATCCAAGAGAATATCCAAATATTCTCAATTAAAGTTATCAAGAAGATTTTTTCCCCTATTGGCTGTAATATTTCTGACAGTTATCAAGTCATGGTGACCTTTGTTTCTCAATCTCCCTCCCAACCACCCTCTCTGTCCACCCCTCACTGACTAACTGCTCCCCGGAGTACAATATCCGCAGAGGTGGTGAAGTCTTTTGTCTCCACAAATGAACAATCTGTCCCAAACTTTTCTTCTCTATTTGTACAAAGTTAATTCGGGTTTATTCACTAACTCATTACCTACGAGGTTTCTTTTTCATGCATGTTAAATTAGTGTCCTAACATGTGACGGATGGTGCACTGCATTGTGTTATCTCTATGCAATGCAATACATAAGCAATACATTTTCTAACAACTTACTTATGTAGATGGATGTATGTAAGAAAACAACTTACTTATGTTTACTTATGTCGATGGATAATTACAACTTACAATTTTCTGAAGTCATATTTATATTAATATGTCACCAGACACAGAATTAGTATTAGACCTAAACACTCGATCCCAATTCCCTAAAATTCATTAATTCCTTAAAACCAGTACTCAAACTCTCACCATGATGATGCGGTATTTTGCAAAAAAAACCATTTATCTTGTGTAAAGTGCTCTTGTTTTGCTCTCACTAAGACTAAAATACTCATCTTAGGGTTCCAAGCTACTATAACTTAATTCATATTACCATTATCTGTGAATATTGCGGGAATGGAGACATCTTTCAAGTAGAGATGCAAGAGTGCCATCTGAGAAACAGTTAAATTTTTATAGCATACGTGTTATTTAAGAAATCCGTGAGTCGACTGATAATATCTATTAGTGCATATGAATGAGAATTGTGAAAGTTTCAAAAACTGTCTCTGCAATTCGTCGGACCATTTGGGAATAAAATGCCTTTGGCACACCTGTTATTTTAGAATTACGTGTAGACCTACCAGAAACATCTATTTAATATATTTAACAGCGTCCAATTTCTTAGGATTTGTTTTAAATGTGTTAATTTAAACAGCAATAGATGTTCATTTATGTATTTGTTTATAACTCTCGTGCCTGTTTTGATCAAATTAAATCTTTCTGCATTGTTTCCTTCTGACATTATTGGAAAATATTTAGCAGCACCATCCAGTCAAATTTAATTTGTAACGTATCATCAAACCACTATCCTCAATCATAGCAACACAAATGGACCCACATCACTAACGTGGACCACTATGTACACTGCGACACTACAAATAACATGGAGTTGACATAATAGATCACATGTCAACTCAAATGTTCTACACTGTCCGCGGATTGTGCTTGATACATCACGGATTCAATATACGTTGCAACATGCCTTTGTATATTCTATTTTATCTATGAGGGTTTTTTAAAATAAACTATATTTAGTTAATAAATTAATTTTTTACAATCATATGCAAGTATTGCTATATGAAATAAGAAGAAAAATTTATAACCATGAACTTCTAGATAACTTTAATTGCTTTCATTAAAAACTTGCACTATTTGATTATTAAATAGAAGAATAACTCTGTTCATAATCTTGAAAACATTTAACAACCTTTACTTGAGAAATGATCTTTAATGATATTTTAGTGTCTGTTCATTATCTGAAATTTAAAATGGCAAAGTTTTTATTTCCTTCTGCAAATATGCATTTAATTAAAAAATTTTCACCTAGCTGTGTACTGTTTGTTGTTTTATTTTTTAAATTAGCTTCGATCAGAGAAAAATTAGATGACATTTATTAGTGTGTACATCTAAAACTACATTTATTAAATTAGTCACACTGCTTATAATATTTCTTTATTATTGATAACGTAACGTAAAGATAAAGTTCCAAAATCCTTGTTAAAATAACATAAGTATTCCCTGCTAGATCTCAGAAGGGGTTTTCCCTTACCCTATGATATATGTCATATGATTGGCCCAATTTTATTTTATTTTCCAAGCTATAATCAAAATTATGTTAATAGAGATCATCCGAATGATATGTAATTATTTATATACGTGAAGGTAAATTATAGATGCATTTTAGTTTCAATACCATTTTTAAATTTAGTCTGGACATTCAAACACTACTTTTTTCTTGGTCAAACAAGTGCATATAAGGAGATTACCAAATTAAGACTCAGTTATCTGATTTATTTTGTAAATAATTGTTTATAAATTGAAACCAAGTACAGACAGATGATAAGAATAAACAACAACAGAAATCTTATTGATTTAATTTAATTTTTGCTTCTAATAGTCTACGGAACAATATCCCAATCATTTTAGCGATGGTTTGAAAAAAACTCTGAATAAGATTATATAATTTAATTTAATATATGCATCGTATGTACTTAGGAGGTTACAAAGTGTTACAGTTTTATAACAATATAATAATAAATATAATATTAGTTCAGCAGTAAAATCTAAAATGTAAAGTCACCTGTGAAGTTAATTTCAAAAAGTTTCACCTGAAACAATCCGGACAGTATTTTCGCTGCATTTTTACAGTTGACATTTCTCATCTTCAGAGTCGAGCGACTTGATCATGAGAAAGTCCAGAGCAAAATACTGCAGTCACGGACAAAGCAAACAAACCCTGACAAACAGTTTCCCGGGGGACAGTGCTTTGGCTCCTCTCAGTCGTCTGTTCCATTACAAGTGCTCATCAGCTAGCTCTCTGCTACTCGTGTAATTGTGAATCAGTACTTATATAAAAATAATGGACACTTTTATTGTATTAAGCAAAATAAAAGAAATAGTTTCTACCCCGGTATAAATGTTTGGTTTATCTTCCATTGTTTTGTTGTTTACGCCAAGTAAACATAGTAACACTATTATTTCAATCAGTCTATCCTCATACTCCTTTAATTTATATTATTTATAACCTTTACATTCAATATTAAAATATTTGAAATATTTAATTTCAAACTGTTTCAAAATTTTGTCCGGCCAGAGTCCACGCCCTTTGTTACGTTAGGACGTTTGCTGACCATGGGTAAAATACCTTTTAAAGGCCTTATGCTTAAAATGTATTAAATGTATGTATGTTATAATTTTATAAAAATAAAAAATCCGCGTGATGATAAAGCTGTTACCTTTCAATCCTGAAAGAATAATATTTTATGGATTTTAAGTTTTAACAGCTGTTTCACTAATTTGGAAATCTACAACTGCATTAAATTTGTATGTTATTGGAACTTTTAGAGGCTCTAAAATTTCAATTATTATTATTATAATTATTTTGGGATCAGTAGTATTTAAAAATCATAAAAACTTTTCCATCCTTGATATACGCCTACAAAGAGAATGACAAATACGTATGATATGTTTATCTATATTACGAGTACTTAGTAAAAATAATATATTATATATAAGTATCCATAAAATAATTACACAACATTATCCGATCTCAATCACAGTAATCTAACGCGGAGATGTAGTGAACATTTTTAATGAATCTCGGTGTGCACAAATGGCAGGACACTATCCCGGGAAATTATATGGCAGGAATTATCGCTTTGTACAGTATGTACTGTTGTACTTGTCCTGGAACTTTCAATTGATAAACCTTAATTCATTTTAACTTTAAACATTAGGCTACTTTAGTTATACATTAAGTTAAAATAATTAGCATAAATCTTTATATTAAGGACATTTTTCATTATTTAACATTCACAAGTACTACTTTACAATTTTCCAGCACAAATAATGTGAAATCACCGAATTCAGACATTACTTGTAATGAATTCAGACATTTAAAAAATAATTCATAAAATTGCATAAAACTATTTAGGAGCTAAAAAAATTTAATTTTAAACTAGGTTTCCACGTGGGCCAGTTTCGGATACATGTTCATTCTCTTGTTTGAAAGACGAACAATATGTGATCGATTTTGTAATTTTAACAATGCATTATTATAGTTACAATAATTAAATTAATGCCACGTACTTCGCAGTTGATTACTTAACTAATTTGCCTTTCTTTTGAAGATTTATTTTTCCACAGTACTTTCTTTAATTTAATAAGTCAAATAATTTAATTTTAAACAACACTTTGCAAGTAATTGTAAATAAAAAATATACTTGGTTAGTTAACCTTTTTCACTAAATTAGATTAATTTTTTCACCGGATCAATAAGTATAATTCACCTGAGGCATTGAAAATATAATAATTAAGTCCAGTAATGCTCATAATGCATAAAACAAGATATAATAGTATTCACAATTTTGCTTAGCCTTTGAATTTTACCTTTGACTTAACATTTATCAATTTAGTTACATCATTCAGACTGTGGCTATCCACGATCGTGAGACACATTTACTATCTAATTTAGCTAACATTATTACTGGCTAACTATGAACATAAATGTTTTGATTAAGAAGGCTACGGACTTTTTGGAAAGCTACCTATAAAAATATAATTGTCTCATCTCAAGAACTAATTCTACAAAGTGTTTTACCCGGAATAAGCGTTAGTGGTATGCGATATTAACACTATAAAACATTACCGTTTCTGTTTTAGTGAAAAACTTAGGAACATTTTTTGTCTATTACTTGTGGACGATGAGGCTGCAGATCAGAAGGAAACGTTGTGAAGACAGGAGACAAAGTGGGACCGCCCTTGTTTGCGGAAGTCACGGAGCAAAAGATCAAAAGCAACACGGAACCATCATTAGACCCTTCTAAAACCTCAATATTGGAACATTTATTTTTGTTGTATTTCAAGAAACTCATCTAAGGGAAACGCAGTCAGGGTTTTACTGAGGCCTGCTCTATTTATGAAATACTTACATTAATTTGTTTAGTGGAATTTATTATATATTTGCAAACCTTTAAATGAAATATTTTCATCAGATTCGGACACAAGCTTATTTTTCAACGAATCTATTTTCAGTCAGGTTTCAGCGTTTTATCTAAAGAGTGGCACACAATATATAAAAACGTTAAGACTTTACGCTATGACTGCAATTGAGTGAAAGTACTCCTATTGGAATAAATTACAAAGACCATTTTCATGAAGACGAAGTATCAATTTAGGTTATTTTAGATAACCTATAAGTAATTTGAATATTTACAAACATTTTTAAACATACACAAACTGCTCTTTTTATTTTCATTATAATACCATGTACCGCTATTACACAAATTAAAACTTTATAAATATTTAACCGAAAACTCTTAACTAGTAAATATATCAATACAGTTTTTTAGAAGTTGAAAATCTTGTAGTAATTACCAAGAAGTTATCATTAAATTAGAACCCTTTGTTGTACATGTAAAATTTTAATTATTAAAAAATTTATTATTATTTTGAAAAATTTTTTATTATGTAAAAGATAAACAGTGATACTATTTTAGATAAGGTATAATTAATTTGAATATTTACAATGATTTTTAAAACATATACAAAAACTGGTCTTTTTATTCGCATTGTTCCGAGAAAACTATTAGCCGTGGTGTGTTTAATTGTACAATCACTACAGAATTTACTTTTTAGTTTCCAATTGTTAAGTAAGTGAAACTAATCTTTAGAAATATAAATTAATCTATTCCTGTGGTACTCTTAAATAGTAGCACAGAATAACACGATTACATTTATACTAGAGGATGATTTTTATTTTTTTATAAAATCTTTTACTCTGATACTCATTGAATCTTAGAGCAAAATTCTGTTCTTAGCTCTAGCATTCAATCTTTTTACACTATAGAGATAATGTATAATACGCCACACCACATGTCGTGTGACAGCATTTTGATGAGGTTGCATACAGAATTTCAAGTCAGTAGCTCATTTTATTCAGCTACACGTATCACTGCGTCCAGATGTTGAAATTGAATATGATAGTATTGAATTGTTTTAAACATTTGTTGTCGTCATGGTTACTAATAACATCAATGTAAACAATTTCGCTAGTTCTCAGCCAAATCACATGGAGTAAGGTACACTATCACCGAACGCTGTGTTTCATTTGCGGGCATGAAGCTCCATACAAAATTGATAATCTGTTTATACGTAAGATCTTTTTGAGATATCACAGAGACAACTAGGACTAACAGATATAAAAATCTTTCACCCCCTCGTATAGGTTTCAAAATAAAACATCCGGTCATTCGAGTTTTATTCCTTCACTAATGCGTAGTCTAGAAGGAATTATGAACATGATTAATCAGAATTGCGTAACGTTTCACAGAACAAGCAAATTGAGATTTTAACAAAGCATACCAAAGGACATGTGCGAATAGTTGAGCAAACAGTTAATAGAAAAGGTTCCTGATGTAATTTTTCAGGAATTCAAGATTGATGATTTAAAAGCCTTGATTCAGTGGATATTTATATTAATGGATAGAATTATCATATTCTTACGTTATTTGTAGAAATTTTGTATTGATAAATATTGCTACATTACGAAAATGCTTTTTGGAAAAAGTATATATGTAATCTTGTTTACACTATATTGTTGTTTAAAAGTTTAATATGTAAGTGATTAGGCATCGTAGGTCAAAACAGAAAAGTGTTTGAAGAATTATTAAATCACTTAAAAAACAATGTTAGATTTCACATTGTGTTTGATTATCTTTTATGATTTCAAAATAAAGGACTTTCACTATTTGGATATGTATATGACAAGGATAACGTGTTCGTTAACATATGAACCATTTAAGTTCAATTGTAATATAATTTTTGAAAACTTACAACAGTTTTTAATCATCTTCTATTTCATTTTTATTATAATAGTCATATACACAACAAACTTCTTTCGATTGCACTGGAATATTTTAAATGTTCCTTAATTAATAACCTATTATTTTAACCCTTTAAATTAATTTTTTGGATTTCAAACAATTTCAATAAAACTTGTAAGTATTATCTTTAATTTAGATACTAATAGGCAAGGTAATTGTTCAACGATAATTAGCTATTCCTTCCCAACAACTAATAAATATTAAAATACAAAAGAAATATTCATATAAGTTACCTATATTAAAATATATTAACAGTTAGTAGTTCTCATTTAAAGTTGGTGGTATTGATACTTAACTGTATAGTGCTTAACCTTCATAACTAATACAACAAAACGTTACTTGTTTTTCTTATGAAGTGGTATATTATCACAGCAACATTCCTGGACAGACCTTTTCTGAAAATTAAAATACGGTATATATCAATGTATTAAGGAAAGTTATTTATAGTAGCTATTTCATTTATCCGTAATCAAAAAAAATACTTCAACGAGGTACTGTATATAAACATTACTTTGAAAAATATGGACCATCTCATATCATTTGCAATTTGAAAAGTGTATATAAGAACTGAATCGGTGGACTGACGTAACGTGTTAGTATACTGATTAAACTATATATAAAATATTAACTTTTACACGTACGAGGGCAGATATTTGAAAACAAGACAAACAGTCTGGTCGCCAACCCGCGAGCCCTTAAGCGAGTCAACAGAACAGGGAATTATTATCTCATCAATTACTAATAAGTCTGTGGATATCAAAATAACAACGCTCAGCCCATTAGTCTTGTCACAATCGTCGTTTTAAAGTGCATCGAATGCAAATAATTTGCCAAGAACATGATCAGTGCAAAGATACAGCAGAATTTTTGTATATTAGTTTTTTGGTTATTTTTTAAACTACAAAAATTAACTACCGAGTGTTTGAATATGGTTAATGAAGTGTTCGGTGACTCCAATATGTCGCGGCCGCGTCCTTTTGATTGGTACAAACAGATTAGTGAATACAGAAAGGAAATGGAAGATGAAGAGCATCCTGGATGAGCTTTGCATTTTCAATTACGAACGATAAAATTTGTAGAATTTACCAAACAGTCAAGTTTGTAATGTTATATTGTTGTATTTTAGATATTAAATATTTCACAACCCTGTTACTCGTTACTGCTTAATATAAGTTACATCCGATGTTCCTGGAACTAAGTTATTGGCAGATTATTAACCTAATTGGCACGCGTATTAACTTTTTTCTCTCGTTAACTTTATAGCTGCTGTTCCTGTTGCCGAGTAACATTTCGCGCGTCATTGTCGTAAGTAAAATATATATTATCGTATATAACTTAGCCCTCTCATGCTATATACCTAATTTTGAATGTAATATAAATTAAATCTGTAAATATTAAAGTAAACTTACCTTTGTTGATGTTTTATTTGGCAGATTAATATGGGTAATAGTGTTGCGATGTCCTTCTGACGAGACCACGTTGTCATGAATCTTAAGTTGTCTTGATAAATGGTTAATACCGTCGTGATTTTGTTTTAGGCGAGTTCAACTTCGACTCTCTGATTTCAACTTTGAGCCTCTGGTTTTTCAAGTTTGATTTTAACTATGAGTAGAAATTCTAGAGCTTCCAGCATTCATGTTTTAGGACTTCTAGTCTACTAATCTTCACTTTTGCCGAATACAGCAGCAATATCGAACCAAGATGCGGACGCCCGCGCTTATGAGGTGACAACGTAAAGGGAAAGTAATTTCAAAGTTTTAATAATTATTAAGTTCGTATGCAAAATTCCCAAACAACATTGGAACCATTAGGCCCACCTCTATGATATAATTTAGTTCATTATCACTCTATTATGCCGCAACGTAGCAATACATAATTTTTTACATCTAGAAGCGGTACTTTTATGTTTATTTGCCACAATTAAACATATAAGCAAACTTTGAAAATCAAGTATTCATTACTACAAGCTCAGATGTATCCAACCCCATGTGTTTCGTCCAGTCGGTACAAGTTAACATAGGAAACTGAGACCAACTTTACATGAAACGTTCTGCACCAAGTCAATGTACCTTATCATAGTTCTTCATCCACCTACCGGTGTTTTCTGATAAGAATGTCCCAGTGTTGCAGCATCCAGCCTGTTCTCCTGATTTAGCACTATGTGATTTTTGCCTGATTCCAAAAGTAAAAATTCGACTGAAAAAGACCTAATTTTAAAACTGTTAAAGAGGTGTAAAAGAGTGCCGTGTAATTTTTTGAAGGCACTCTCAAAAGATATCTACAAACGTTGCCAAAACCAGTGGTACATACGAATGCAGCGGTATAGTGAGGACAGGAGGAGATTTCGTTGAAAATGATAAATATGACATAACGTAAAACTTTATAAATTCAACTTTTTACCAACAATTGCTTATTCAAATAGCCCTGCATTATATGTTCAAACATTTGTGTTGTGTGTGTGTGTGTGTGTGTGTGTGTTGTGTGTGTGTGTGTGTGTGTGTGTGTGTGTGTGTGTGTGTGTGTGTGTGTGTGTGTGTGTGTGTGTGTGTGTGTGTGTGTGTGTGTGTGTGTGTGTGTGTGTGTGTGTGTGTGTGTGTGTGTGTGTGTGTGTGTGTGTGTGTGTGTGTGTGTGTGTGTGTGTGTGTGTGTGTGGAAAATCGAATTGATTACGTAATTCGTGCTGACCACCAAGCCACTGTGGAAATTATATTTGAAAAAGTTCATGTGAGTATGGGCACAGTTTCATAACATTTATAAAAAACAAGTTGAAGTACCGCAAAACATGTGCAAGATGGGTCCCAAAGGAGTTGACACGGCTACACAAGTACACAAGGTGAGCACTTTCCTCAACAACATTCTATAATGAGATGAAACTTGGGTTCATTATTATAAATCAGAATCAAAAAGGCCAATTACGGAGTGGAAGCATCAGCAGGAAAAGTCATGTTTACAGTGTTTTTGGGATGCTGGAGTTCCGTTTACGTTACAGCATACAATTAGCAGCCAATACTAAACTCGGATATGCTTTTGAACAAAGTGAACAACTATGAGAGAGAAACATCGTGTGATGGAGAACAAGACAATGCACGTCCTCATACTGCTCAACTAACCCGAGAAACCATTAACAAAATGGACTGGGAAGTCCTGCCTCATCTCCCTTACAGTCCCGATTTAGCACCAAATGATTTCTAATTGTTCGATCTGTTGAAGAAGGTATTGCGTGGAAAGAGCTTCTAGGATAACAAGGACGTCAAGAACTTTGTGGGAAATTGGCTCAAACACAAAGTTTTTTGCAGCTTTTATAAAAAAGCTTGTGGTCCGTTAGAACAAGTGCATGAATGTGCATGAATGAAGGCTTTATGTTAAAAAGTAGTAAAAAATTTTGTTTTGTAAAAATGAATTGTTCCTCTCTAGACCTGTTTGTCTCTTTATTTATTGAATGACCCTCGTATCTGAACTGTAGCATATAACAGAAGCTGGGTAGAGGCAATATCGTTTCAGCATCCTTAGCGTCGGCAGCTGAGTACAATGAGTGTCTGTAGCAGGTTTCGTCATGTACTCGTAGAGTAGAGCATAGTTGACGTTAATTGGCGCTCAATGTGTAATTGTTCTAACATGACTTTAATTCATATGTTTCACATGTTTTCCATGGACCATTTCATAATGAGCAATTATATTATAAACATTATACTATGAAAATATGATTAAATAGATGGTTTGACAAATATTGAAAGAATTGTTATATGTCTGAACTGATTTTTTTACATTTAAATCCCTAAACACATACTAACCTTGCGTTATTTAGTTGTAAAAACTGTTAGATTTCTAGACTATTAGCTTTCCTTCCAGAAAATTGTAATTTACTTTGTATAGCAATGTAAACCCTACACTATACCATGAATATACACTACGTTCTCCTGTCGTATAAAATATATACGAGAAGGCAGATATGTTTTTTTATACATGTTAGACGATACTGTGTCCTACATTATCCTATAAGTTTTTATTGACTAAGAATGTATTATAGCCTTATTTGGATGGATGCTGAATTCAGATTGATATATTCTCTCTAGTTAATGAAAAGTATTGTATTATAAGGTGAAATTTTTTATACGAGTATGTTTTTAAGAAATACCTTGAATTTCAGAATAACTGTGGTTTTTTATATGAATTTATTAATAATGCATTTTGGAGTTTGGAACGGAGGTTATACTGTAACTAACAGCACAACTAGCTAGCGTATGAATGTATTACAACATATTCATAAGATAAACTTTTTTACTAAGCAAAAAACTTGTTTTATAATTCCTATTACCAGTTTTTTGGTGAGAAAAAGGGTTCTTTTGGAATTTAAATGTAATCGATATCTCGAGAACTGATTAAATTAGTACGTTTTTAATTATAAAACGATTAGTACATTGATATATGTATTCCAGAAAACCAATTAGTTTTTCGATAAGGTTATAAATAACCAATAGGATTTATTTGAGTTTGAACAGCTACCATATTGAAACGAAATGGATAACCACGCTGACAAACTAAGAAAATTGGTAAATATATACTTTTATTTGCATATATTAGTAAATATTAAGTTTTCAGATCTTAATCAGTAGTGAATTCAAATTTTGCTATATTTTCTTGGTCGACGAAACTTGTTGCAAATCAACTATAGCACTAGAAATAGCTTAGACCCGATTGAATTACAACTGATCTAACTATACACTCTTTGATGTATATTGATTCTATATATATATATAAAATGGATATATATATATATAGCATCGAGGAGTTATATATAAAAAATCCATTTTTTATATATTCAAATCTTTAATATATATGTTTTACCAACAGTCACCATACAAAAACATTATCTCCAACCCAAGCACAAGGATGGAACCAATTTCTTATATTCCTTAAAACCAAACTCTTAAGTTTCTTGCAAATACTCAAAAAGATGCTGAGAAGATTTCCATTAAATCCATGTGCTCTTGTTGTTTGTTCAAAAGATCTAACTAAGACTGTTAAAATCTTCAACTTCAGGGTTCCAAAGTAATGGTAATTTTAATTTATAATAACAATAATTATGAATAATTGCAATTGTGTGACACGCTATCACTACAATTTACTTGCTAACTCAGAGATGCACGAGTGCCTGTTAATTGAAATATTTTTTTTAACTATTTTTATTGGATTTAAATTTTATTGCCTGTTTTAATCGAACTATATCTTTCTGCATTAGCTTAACATATTTGGCAACAATAACCATCATTTAGTCAACCATATTGTGAAACACATAAGACCACTATACTCAATCGTAGTACCACATATGGACTCTCATCAATAACGTGCAGGACCACTATGTACACTGCGACACTACAAATAACATGGAGTTTACATAATAGATCACATGGCAAATCAAATGTTTTACACTTTCCACGGTTTGCGCTCGTTATATCATAGTTCAATAAACATTGTAAAATGCCTCTGTATATTCTATGTTGTGGGATAGATTATTCTTTATTTAAAAGTTTAAAACAAGAAAGCATATTTGAAATACCGAAAGCTACATCAACACGATCGGCCCGTCGCGAAGAAAATGCTTACTACAGTGGAAACACTAAAAAGAGTGGAATTGCATTACCAGAATTTCACTGCAAATGATCCAGTGACAAGAGTAGCTTTCTCTCTTCTGATGTAAAATTATATTTAAATGCTGTATAATATGTATAATTTCTGATATATTAACCTTTCAATTATCTTTTATTATTAACTTCCAAAGTAGGGGGAGGACCGGGGCAGGTTGGGTATACTTTGGTCCATTAAATTTTTTATGTCTTTTATTGTAAATAGTTTTAGAAAATTAAAACTATTACACCAAATTATATTTCTTTTGCTACGAAATAATAAATTTTTTTATGTGCCAAAAAATATTCGTTACAAACATTTTTGCATCCATACATTTGTACTAATTTATCCCGTACAAGAAGCTTCTTATACCATATAGTGGTACACAGTATAATTATACACAATGTTTTTATAGAATTTTAATATAGACATAGAGAATATTCTATACCTATATTAATATATATATATTATATATATATATATATATATATATATATATATATATATATATATAAATACTTTATAACACTCAAAATTTTTCATCGGGGTTTAATGATTTAAGACTTTGAATGATTCAAGCTTTTCAACATGAGATGCTCAAACAGAAATTACCATCATCATCGTCATTGGCTACATTTTCAGAAATCTAATATGGACCGTTTTTTCTGCCATTTTTATTTTTAAATTATAAATTTTCCTTATCAATATTATTTCTTGAACCAAAAAGGGTTTACACTACAGACAATATGCCGATTTTTTGACGAAAAAATTGTTACGAAATTTTTTACGTAGTTAAAACTTATTACGAGTAATGGCATAAATATCTAAAAATATTCACTTCAGAAATAAAAAAATTATAACTGAAATTTGTAAACATTGTCATGGAGCTAATTAGAAACGAATAGTGTAGGGGAAGGGTGGGCAAAAGTGGCCACTGCGGGCATAGTGGCCACGGCCGATTTCTCTGCCACGCAGTGCTGCTACGCAGCGGCCAACGCCTCAACTACTGCGCGAGACCTCCATTAGTGTTCTGTAGCGTTGTGAAGGTGGTCAGTTTACGTGTTCGGATTTTATCATCAAATGTGTTGTTTTTCAAGTTGCTGATGTAAGGTAAGTGGTCTGCTTTACTTGTTATAACTATAACTACGACCCTAGTAAGTAATGCTGACAATAACCATTAAAAAGAGTGTGATTTAGGCTATCAATTCATGTGTAGGAGTAAGAGCTGGGTGTTACAGATGTACGTGCAAGGTCGCTTATTTTGTAATGGCGTCAGAAAGGGCAAAGTGGCCACTGCCGTGGGCCACTTTGCCCTCCGCCGTGGCCACTTTGCCCGACATCAAATATTTAGTTTTTAATATAAAATATACTTTATTTTATATAATATAAAACAAATATTATTTGTTTTTACCTGTTCCGAAACCCAGTTTAGGTGCCCTAAAGCAAGTATTTAGTTTTATATTTAAAATATATTAATTGTCGATGTGCCCAAATCCAATTTAGGTGACCTAGAACGGTATTCACTTGTATGCAACTACAACGTATTTTTTTTTTTTTTAGTTGGATGTCATGGTGTCCAAATACAAACGGAAAACCGAGCAGCAGTCTTGGGACCCTCAGGCGATTGCAACGAGCTATCAACGCCCGTGAGAGATGGTATGCCAATGCAAACAGCTGCAAAAAAACTTCAATGTGCCAAGAAATACGTTGAAAACGCCGGGTTTTAAATAAGAACCAGCATGCTAAGGAAACAAACAAAGTTCTTGGCCACTACCGTCCTGTTTTTAATGCAGAACAAGAACAGCATCTTGTAGAATATCTTTTAGAAATGGAGGTACGATTTTTTGGAATCACTTTAAATGATTTGCGTAGTCTTGCTTACAAACTTGCAGAGCAAATATAATATCACACATAATTTCAACCATTGAAAACAAAATTAGCTGGGAAAGATTGGGTTAGGGGCTTTAGACAGCGCCACCCTGAAATGGTGTTGAGAGTACCAGAGGCTACTTCGGCAGCAAGAGCCCAGGCTTTTATTTAACAAAGTAAATGTTACAAAGTTCTTTGACATTTTAGAGGATGTCCAGAAAAACCACTTATATCCACCTCACAGGGTTTTCAATGTCGACGAAACAGGACTTATGACTGTCCAGACTAAATCGTCAAAGGTTTTTGCACTTAAAGGCAGACGACAAGTTGGCTCACTCACATCTGCTGAAAGAGGTGTTCTCTCGACATTTGTAGTTTCTCAATGTCAGCAGGAGGGACTTTTATACCTCCTATGGTCATATTTCCAAGGCAGCGAATGAAAGTTGAGCTGCAAGATGGTTCTCCACCAGGGACAGTTTTTGCCTGCCATCCATCAGGGTGGATGCAAACGGACATTTTCACTCAATGGTTTGAGCACTTTTTGCGCTTTGCTAAGCCTTCAAAAGACGACCCCGTCTTATTGGTACTTGATGGACATGCAACTCACACAAGGAACCTTGACTTTATCGAAAAGGCTAGGAAAAACCATACAACTGTGGTTTGCATCCCCCCTCATTGCAGCCACAAGCTCCTCCAGCCGTTAGACGTAGCGTTTATGGGGCCATTCAACACCTATTATGTCCAAGCAATCGAGAGATTTTTACGAAATAACCCTGGTAGGCAAGTAACTCAATACCAAGTGTCTCGTCTTCTCGGGGAATCATTTTTAAGTGCTGCTACTCCTACTGTTGCGGTTAAGGGATTTAGAAGGTGTGGCATAGTGCCAAATCAAACAGGGATGTGTTTCACTGATGCAGATTTTGTTGCTTCTACAACAACGGAAATTCCCAATCCATCTCAGTCACACCCAACAGCTGACATCAATCCAGTTTCACCGGACCCTGATAAAGATGGACCTGCTGATGCCGATCCCAATGCAAGTGCAACATCAGGGCCTGTTGATCCCGACCCTAATGCAAGTGCAACATCAGGGCCTGTTGATCCCGACCCTAATGCAAGTGCAACATCAGGGCCTGTTGATCCCGATCCCAATGCAAGTACAACCTCAGGGCCTATATTAGGTTCCGGAGACCCCACAACATTATTTGTTCTCGGTCTCTTCAAAGCCCAAATACCTCAAGCAATGAACGTCCATTAAAACCCAATGCTCTCATCTGCCTTAAGCTCCATGCCTAGTAGGCCTACCTTCATCTGCTTTAAGTCCAACCGCCATACCCAGTACATCATTTGTTGTAAGCCCTCAAGAAATTATCCCGATTCCTAAAACAAACATCATCAAACGACAAAATAAGAGGAAAAAGGGTTCGGCTGCTGCAGTGTTAACCTCAAGCCCTTACAAGGCTGAACTTGAGGCAGCGAAGGCAGAAAAGGAAAACAAAGAGAAAGACTGAAGAAAATTAAACTGGAGAAAAAAGAAGAAAAAAAGAAGTTGGCGAACAAAAAAAAAAAGAAGCCTGTCAAAGAGAAAAGGAAACCAAAAGTGGCAAAACGTGCTTTGTTTCTGAACGAATCAGATTAGTGATGAAAGTGACGCGGATTGTTTGTACTGCCAGAACTTGTTCTCAAAATCTAAAAGTAATGAAGGGGTGGATACGGTGTTCGGGTTGCCACAAATGGGCACATGAAGCGTGTGCCGGATGTGAAGAGGATGATAATGAATTCATTTGTGACCTATGTAAATAGACTGCAAACAAAAGACAACAAAATCGCAAAAAGTTGTAGGCCTAAAGTAATTTTTTATTGTATTATTTTCTACTTTACACGTTTCAAAATATGTAGACAATGTAATTAATAACTAAATTTGTAACAATACATACATACTTTGGTATTTAAAATGCATTTGTAGTATTATTTTTGGACATCGGGCAAAGTAGCCACCCTGTGGCCATTTTGCCCTACCCCAACGGGCAAAGTGGCCATTTGGTAGGGGCGTGACAAAAAAATTATGTTTAAAAAAAGTAACTAAGATACAGGTATATATTATTTTTTTTTAATGAGTGTAACTATATATGGTATCTTATAAATAAATTTTCATTTCTTTTGAACAATTATAACAGCTTGAAAAAAATAAGTTTTCCTTAGGGTGGCCACTATGCCCACCTTTCCCCTAGATGGTTCGCGACACCAGCGGGCCCCATTATATTTACAGCTTAGGCCTATACGTAGGGTAAAAGTATTAATTAAAAGTTTACTTTCTGGTTCAAAACTCAAGATGATTAGCCTCCTTCACACACAACTACGATCAGTGAACTAATACGAGAGTGTGTGGGAGGTATGGGGAAAGGACAAAATCAACCACCCATTCACCCGTCCGCTTGGTTTTCACTGTACAGGGAGGGTACCTATATGCCCCAGAACACCTATTTGCATTATTTTCAATATATGACCAATAAAACAGAAGAATAACTGACTTCATAATCTTAAATCTTTAAAGTTGAGATTTTCGGGAAATAATATTCAATGATATTTTACTTACTGTTCAGTAATTTAAATATACAATAAACAAATTTATTTACTGCTGTAAATATATATATATATATATATATATATATATATATATATATATATATATTGAAAATTATAAATATTTATCTCGAACTTATGTTTATTGTTTGTTATTTTGTTTTTAAAATCAGCTCATTTCTAATTCAAATAAAGTTACATGAAAGTGATGGATGTAACTTACGAATCTAAAATACACTTATTAAATAAGTTGCATTGATATTTTAATCTTTTTATGACATTGGCATATAAATCCCCCCACCCCCCCCCCCCCCCACCCCCCCCCCCCCCCACCCCCCCCCCCCCCCACCCCCCCCCCCCCCCACCCCCCCCCCCCCCCACCCCCCCCCCCCATTAGGATTCTCAACCCAATATTAGGTTAAACTAATTTATTTGTTTTTATTTTTGGAAGTTAACACCGAGGTGAGACCCAATTACATTCGAATTGCCCGTGAACAATCGCAGACCACAACAAAATTTTTTATGTAGTTTATAGTAATATAATTTATATACGAGAAATCACGATAAGTTGATTTTTTACTTTTAACAATACTTTTTTATAGTAAAATAATAAAAGATGTAACCACCAGAATGAAAAATAATAATATATGTTTTAGTTCGAAAGTAAAATTATAAATTCCTGTGTTTGTTTAAGTACGCAGTATACATCTGTATTTATTAAGCAAAAAGGTGTGTTATTTTAAGGTAAAAGAGAAATTTGTTTTGGTTATAAGTTTTGACTGCGCTGGCTACAGCGAGAGAGAGAGAATTATCTTTAGTTTACAATCTTCAAGATTCAAAATGGCGTCACTTTAATACAATTACATTTGTAATACCTACTTTAATGTGTATCGTGTTATCTCAATCGCTTAACAATTACTAGACAGATTGTATGGACATCGGGAAACAGCGTACCATATTTTAATATTAATTTAAACATCCTCCCAGGCTGCGCCACTTATGCCTTTAAAAATTTGCGGAATATCCCATATTAGTCTTTAAAATTGCATTAGAGTAAACTAGAATTGTATTTATTTAGTCTTAAATTATAATTAAATCTAATAGTCTGTTAAAAATACATTGTTTTAGAATGCCAGAACAAACATAGATCAGGCCTTTAATTTATGTCCAAAAACTAAACACAGTTGTTAAAAGTAATTACCAATGTTATTCTGTGCGACAATAATTTTATTTTTAACTGTCTGGGTGTTTAACAGAATTATGAGAAATGACAGTAACGTAGTTGTCATGTAATGTTTTCAGCCGCTCCCTAGTGACGCGGGATCAGCAGTCAGCAGCGTGGGCTCTCAATATGATTGTGTGTCATCACTTTGGCCTGTGACTCCAAAATACCAATCCATACGATCCATCAGCAAATATTTGCTGAAACATCAAAGCGTTCTAAATAAATTTAGAGCCACAAACATAGTTTTAAAACTCTTTTTTACCATTTTCCTTTCTAAACCAGAATGGAAATTTAGATCAAAGTAAAAGCCGAGCATAAAATTTAATTTTTGTGTAACCGAAATGTTACGTACAAATTTTTTATTTATGTCTCAAGAAAATTACTAAATTTGAAAGTGCTCAGCTCTTTATATCAACTGTTTGATTAACTCAAACAAATTTAATCCTATTAATATTTCTAAATACCTTATAAAATATATAATAATAATAATATATAAAAATGAATATATAAATCAATAATACTATATGCTTTGAGTACAAGGAAAAATGGATTTAAATTGAACTGTAAAAGTACCCGACAAGATGTAAAGAAATCCTACTATCATTTTAATCCACTCAAGCAACTTTATCATATTTGTTGGCTAATTACTAAATAGAAGGTCAATTACATTGGATTTTAGCGAATTTAAAGTTTTTTGAATCTGCGATTATTGTTTTGGCACTGTTGTTAACCACTAACCCAATGCAGAAATTGTTAGAAGTCTAATATTTTTTACATAATTAAACATTTTGTTCTAAATGGTTATCTTAATACAGTTTTTGTGTACAAATTCTTTGATACTCAATAAACTTCTTTGGTGAAAGGAGTACTAGTTTTTCCAGGTCTGTCGGGAACTTTCTAACAATAAATATCACATAAATATGCATAAATACAAGTAAACTGTTTTAAAAAGTCCCTGTGCCGAGTCTGAAAATCCATAATTAAATGAAGAAAACGAATATTATTTCTAAGACTCTTAAATTAAAACTTATTTTACTCCCATGCAAGTATTAATTAATTTTAAACACAATTTATACTCAAAGTTATAGAGTAATCTTAAAATCTGAAGATTCAAGTTTCTTTTTAGTATATAAAAAGACTACTGTGACTTTTTGAAGAGTTTTTCTAGTTCAATATCGGGAAACTCATCACATAGCAATTAAATAGTTAGTGTAATGGTAATCACAGAAGTTTTATCATAAATACTTTATGCAAGTTTTATTTTAAATTGTGCAATAAACTGACATTGTTGAAATGGTTTTAAACAAAGTATGTTCTATAAAGGTTGTGAAATTAAACGAGAGTTTTGTCAGCAACCGATCCTTAAATCAAATGTTTAAATGGTTGTAGAGTTTAAGCTTTAGTTCGCCCTTCCTCTTAATGCAGCGTCCTGAACCTTATGTTGTAACAGACTTGACTTCTGCAATCCTGTATTTTCAGAAGTTTTGCATGAACTATTTACATCGTTGGCAAACATTAGGGCCACCATGACTTACCATATTAATGTAATCTAGGGGAAGAGATTTTTCTTATTGCCTCATCAGGTACAGAATTGAGCGAACTACGATGTTTTTGAAACATAATCTATAAGGACAATGGAAGCAACCGCGTGTTTCTATAATATATCGTATTTACACAAACATTACGTTTCTACGTAGACAATAGATTTCAGAAGCTGCTCTAAGAGGCAGTTGAACTATAACAAAAAGAATTCACAGTATAAGTGTAATAACAATATTTCGCGTGTAAGGAAAAAAATATTGCCTTATAAATATTCATCATAGTAAAGAGTGAATAAGTGAAAACATTTGGTAGGTAACTACACTATCAATTAGAAACATTCCAAGAGAAGAACAATCAGCAAAACTCTAGTAGTATGAGTAGATGTGAGTTAGTTGTTTCTTAAACTTAACTTTTTGATATTTATTTAAATTATTATAAGTTTTTAATTAATTTCAATGTATTTATTCAATAATTTTTTTTCTTATATTTTAGTTACTATAATTTTTAGGGCACTAGTGCGTTGTTCAGTTTGACCGTTAGCTTAATATTTACGATTTATTTTATATGCTATATTACTGTTAACCATTTTTCACAACAATTACTTACCACCCCTATGAAGATTATTCTAATAGATTTGTTAAGTGAGAATTAAGCACCTTTAAAGATAAATTATAAAAAAGTTTAGTCAATGTTTTTAGCGTATGAAGTATAAAAATATAAGTAATATATAGTAGCGCAACCAGTCTGCAGCACTGCCCATTATGACTGACAGATTAATTTTGACCATAGATCGACTCCTATGTGTTTATAAATAAATTAATGCAAGTTTGGAAAAACTAACGGGGCTTTTTGTGGGTTATTGGTGCCATTGCTAAAATGATTCGTTTGAATTTTATATTTCCCCATGGAAGGATTATGAAGGAAAGCGGACACTTTGCGGAAACATTTGACACCGTTCGGTCATGCAAAATAATCATAAACGCTACGTTATCGAGATCTCTAATCAGATCATGTGCCACCCTAACCTTCCTCTACGTACAAGAAAGTAAAGATATAGTTTAACCTTCCTACAATCTCAGTATACATATCAAAACAATCACACCTAGAGAGCGTAGAAAATACATGAGTCAAGACTCCAATTTAACAAAAAAAAAATAGTGGAAAACGTTGACACTCAACAAGAATCACTGTGATATTTCATTTTATGATAGTAATTATACTACAACAAGGTATATTATAAATAAATGAATTGAGAATGAACTTGAAATGTATCAGAAATTAATAGAAGTTCTAACACTGTAGGATAATAGGCAACCAGCCGTAAGCTAAGGATTTCATTAAATTAATTTTAAATAAAGGTATATAGTAATACTGATTCCTAACTATATATTCCTGAATAATATAAATAAAATCGATACCTACCGCATTAAAATAGGTTTCAATTACATTTTAATAAGTCGTTCTGAAGTTCTACGTAGTAAGTTAGGTGACAAAACGTATGATATTTTTTGGGTATAAATGTTAGTCAGTTAATTTTAGTTTTTTTAAAACTAACCCATAAAAGGTTAGTTTAAAAAAAAAAATAAAATTACTGAAAGAGTTTTACACCCAAAAATAATCAGGTAACGCTACGTTTAAAATAACCGTAAGGTGTCAAAATTTTTTAACTGAGTTAAAATTTTTGGACACCCTTACGGTAATTTTGGCCATGTGGGTCAAACTGAAAAGTGTAATTACTAATAAAAATGCAATATCATTAATACTGTCAATTCTAATAGTTATTAAAAATCATCTGAAATAAATATTTTATACTATGTTTATACAATTTGAGAATATTCAAGCTAATGTAATTATAATGGTATTTGTACCATGTCAAAGTGTACCAGTTTTGGAGGTTAAGGTGTATACAAAACAATAAATATAAAATAGTATTAGCAAATAAATTTCAATCCTATACATTTTTTATCTCTTTAATTTTAACGATTTCGATTCAAATATAATTGCAATGTTGAAAAATGGAGTCTATATTGGCTATTCCTTGTTCAAGTCACCTCCTCTTAAAAAATCACGATTAAATTTAACAAATATAGTGAGGCCTTTTCCATAGCAAGGCTTTTTCAGGCATATTGCAAAAGCAAACCCGTATTACTTTGATTTATCATATGTGATTTTAATGTTACTTTGTCGTTTATGTGGTGTAGTGTATAAATAAAGGTACTCGTAGAGATATTACTATGGAATTAAAGTATGCAAACTAATTGCACGCAACAGAATACATAAATTCAAGAATAATGACAAAAATAACTCTTAAGAATTTACATGCCATAATTTCAAGTAATCATTTATCTCCTTTTGCAAAATAAGCCATACAAGCCAAAATAAATATTAAGAATCACATATTAAACACAATTAATTAGCACAATTTTGAACAATTTAAACATTATTTCCGAGCGATTTTTTAAAAACTTGCATTAGATACATCGTTACGTTTCCTTGTAACTACACCGACGCTACATCTTTAATTACTACGCTTCTTCTGTTCTATTTCAATATAATTTCTTCCTTGGTATTTTCATTACTGTATGATAAATTGAATATAATAATTATTAAAAACTTAAACCGTGTACCAAATATAACTATAGAATAGCAAGCAATCCTTAGTATAAGTAAATACGGTAAACCTTTTATTATATAATTTGAGAATAACGGTTATGTAAATATTACTGTACACCGATCGTACATCTTTGAGAAAAAAACCCATTACGAGATGTAACCATTACGAGCAGGACTGAAACCTATTAAACAGCGGCCTACGAATCATGTCTAGACATGATATAGGCCGAACTCCCCTAATTGCTGATGCACCTTACATGTGTCCCCGTTGTCGAATATTGATTCTGTGAACACGGCACAAGTATGTGTTATGAACTTGTAGAAAGAAGTTATTACTACATGCTGCACACTTGTATTAACAAGTAAGAATGGTTTAAGATGTACTAACATGTTGTGTACAGTTTGTAGTAAAGATTGCAAAATATAAATTAATTTGTCCTCCCCACATTTGACACGCATCCTTCCCTCGCCTCCGTCTTCTAGTAACTGTTTATTACTAAATAACTGTTCCAGGTAATTGTTAGAGATGCGATATCTTTTATTGAATACAAAATATTTTCTTAGTTAGTAAATCTGCAGGAAAAAAGAAAGTCTAGAGATACTTTTGGTATAGTATCATTTTATGGATTTTAAATGGATTTGAAGTTTCAAACCCTTTTAATAGTGAACATATAAGAAATTATTTTAAGTTTTCCGGAAAATCCTGGTTCTATTTTCTACTTGTTTGTTTCTATTAGAACATAGGGATACCTAAATGGTCTAAAATATTACCCACATCTGATATGTTACTTTTAAATCTAAGGCAATCTTAAGATGATCAGTTGTAGGTACTTCCTTCCCTAATTGAATCATCCGATTCGCTGCATCAGGTCCGGGAGCCAGCGGCCTCAAACCAGGGCAGTCGCGAGATTTTAACTTTTAAATTTAAATGTTTTAAACTAATTTATTTGTTTGATTTTTTGTGAAGTTAACACCGAGGACACACAATACATTGGAATTGCCCTTGAACATTCAGACACAAGACAAAATATTTTATGTATTTATATGTAATAGTGTATTTATATAAGAGAAATCACGAAAGTTGATTTTTGACTTTTAACAATACTGTTTTTATAGTAATATAATAGAGATGTAACCACAAAGAAAGTAAAATAATAATATATTTTTATTCTGAAAGTAAAATAATATATTTCTGTGTTTTTTTTAAGTACGCAGTATACCATCTGTAATTTAGCAAAAAAGGTGTGTATTTTTACCGGTAAAAGAAAAAATTGTTTTGTTATAAGTTTTGTCCCTGCCTGGCTCCAGGGAGAGAGGCAGAATTATCTTTATTTCTTAACAATCCTTCAACCATTGAAATATGCGTCACTTACAAAACCAATACATTTATAAGTAACATACAATACTTATGTTCGTGTTTACTCCAATCAAGTAAAAATTACTAGACAGATTGTATGGACAGTCGGGGAACTCGGGGTACCAAATATTTGTTATTATTAATTTTAAAAAACACATACCATCCTCCAGGACTGCGCCACATATGCCTTTAAAGATTGGGGGAATATCCCATACTTAGTCTGTTAAAGTTATCCAGTTAGAGTAAAACTAGGAAAGTTGTATTTATTTAGTCTTAAATTATATTTAATTCTAATATTCTGTTTAAATCATTGTTTTATGGCCAGAAAACAAAAACATAGGATGACCTATCAGGCCTTTAATTTAATGTCAAAACTAAAACACAATTGTTAAAAGTAATTACCAATGTTATTGTGCTGACAATAATTTTGATTTTTACTGTCTTGGGTGTGTAACAGGAATTATGAACAGTGACAGTGTCCCGTAGTTGGTCATGTAAGTGTTCAGGGCCCGCTCCCTAGTGAAACCGCGGGGTCAGCAGTCAGCAGTCAGCAGCGTGGGCTCTCAATTATTGTGTGTCCATCACCTTTCGGAGCCATGTGGACTCCAATATCCAAACGATCCATCAGCAAATATTTGCTGGAAAACATCAAGCGTTCTATATGGAAATTTAGAGACCAAAAAACAGTTTTAAAAACAACCTCTTTTTTTTTAACATGTTCCTTTTCTTAAAACTGATGGAAATTTAGATCAAAGTTAAAAGCCGAGCATAAATTGTAAATTTTTGTGGTAAACCGCTAATATGTTACGTACCCACTTTTTTATTTTATGTTTCAAAGAGAAAAATTAACTAAATTTAAAATGCGCAGAGCTCTTTATTTCAAACTGTTGGATTGACAAACAAATTGTATCTATTAATAATTTTATTACCTATTAAATATAAATAATAATAATAACCTTTTAAATAATAATATATATAACAGAATAATTAGAATATATATATGCTTTTGAGTAAAAGGAAAAAACTGGAATTAATGGACGTGTAAAAAGTACCCGACAATGATGTAAAGAAATCTATCCAATTTATATATTATATTATAATCTATATTCGCAATTATATATCTCATCTTATATTATATCCCTACTACTCGAGTTTTAATTCAACAAAGCAACTTTATCATATTTGTATGGCTAATATATCTGAATAAGAAGGTCAATTACATTGGAATTTAGTTCAGTTTAAAGTTTTTTTTTAATCTGCGATTTATTGATTTTTGGGCACTGTTGTGTTTAACCACATAACCAAGTGCAGATATGTTAGAAATCATATATTTTTCACATAATTAACATTTTGATTCTAAATGTATATCTTTAATACAGTTTTTGTGATACAAATTCCCTTGAGAATCAATAAACTTCTTTGGTGATAAGGAGTAACTAAGTTTTCAGGTCTGTCGGAACTTTACTAACAACGAAATATCACATAAATATGCTTACATACAACCGTAATACTGTTTTTATAAAAGGGCCTGTCGAGTGCTTGAAAAATCCGTATTTATTTACAAATAGCGTGACCATGGAAAATGGACTTTTTTTCACGGGTTGGGGCATTTAATAGCCAAGTGATTATTAATCACAGGTGCATATAAACTGGGGGGGAAAAGTATATTTATTGCATTATATTGATGCCGTTTCGGGGCATTATTGCGTTAGAGGAGCAGGGGCATCGACGTGATCTGGGATTCAATTTTTTCAAGCTCGAGTTAAATTTTTTTTTTCTGAGAAAGAAGCAATCAGTCGCGCAGCACTTGCGCAGCGGGCAGGCATCGTTGACAGGATATAACGTACTAAAGTCTAGCATCATTTCAGTAACTTATCACCTTACCTTAATGAACAATCCAACACAAAGGTGTGCCATTACCACCTACTGAACTTAGGAGGTTAAGAATAGACACGGAATGGAAAACAAAAATAGTTCAAAATAGGCGTCCCTTCTTTATTTGAGAGAGATAGCCGCGAGCAGTAATACCAAACTGTCAAAAATGGATAGTGTTGCCCAGAGGTACTGTCAAAAACAGAATTTTCAGAGGAATTAAAACAATCGTAACTCCTTTGTTGATTTTCGTTCGTTGCCGACGAAATTTTGTCTTCACTATGGTTTTTCCAGAAAAATTGTAGTTTTCAGGAGAAAAAAATTAACATACCTTTCCCATGGTCACGTTATATTTAAATTGATAACCGAAAACTGGCCCAAATTTAATAAGAAAAAACCGAATATTTTTTTATTTATAAGAACTCTCATAAATTAAAACTTATTTACTCCCATGCAAGTAGTTTAATTTAATTTTTAAACACAATTTATACTCTCAAAGTTATAGAGCTAATCCTAAAAAATTCTGAAGATCTAAAATGGTTTTCTTTTCAGTATATAAAACAGAACTACTGTGACTTTTGAAGAGTTTGTCTATTTCAAGTTCCTATAGGGAAAACTCATCACATTGCAACTTAATAGTAGTATTGTGTAATGATAATCACGGTTAGTTTTGATCGTAAATACCTTGTATGGCAAGTTTTTGATTATTAGTTTTGTAACATTAAACTGACATTATGTTGAAAATTGGTGTTTAACAAAGTATGTTCTATAAAAGTTGGTGAAATTAAACGAAATTTAGTCAAGCAAACCGATCCTTATATCAAAATTTTAAAAAAATGTTTTTCGTAGAGTTTTACGCTTTAGTTTCGCCTTCCTCTTAAATGGCAGCAGTCTGAAACCTTATGTATGTAACAGACTTGACTTCTGGCAATCTGTTTTCTTCCAGAAGTTTTTATGCTGATGAACTATTTTTACAATCGCTTGGTCAACATTAGGGGACACCTATGACTACCATAATTAATGTAATTCTGGGGGAAGAGATTTTGTCTATATGGAGCCATCATCTATGGTACAGAATTGAGCGCCACTTACGATGTTTTGGAAACATAATATATAAGGACAATTGAAAGCAACCGCGTTTCCATAAATATAACGTAAATTACACAAACAGTTACGTTTCTTTCTTCTACGTAGACGAAAGATTTCAGAAGCTGCTCTAAGAGGAAGTTGAACTATTACAAAAGAACACACAGTAGGCCTACATAAGTGTATAACGGTATTCGCGGTAAGGAAAAAAATATTGCGTTATAAATATTCATAAAAGTAAAGAGTGATAAGGTAAACATTTGGTAGGAACTACACTTTCAATTAGAAACTTCCAAGAGAAGAATAATCAGCAAAACTCTAGTACTAGAGTAGAGTGAGTAGTTTGTTTCTTAACTTTTACTTCTGATATTTATTTAAATTATTATTAGTTTTAATTAATGCAATGTATTTATTAATAATTTTTTCTTATTTACTTACTATAATTTTAGCACTAGTGCTTTGTTCAGTTGTACCATTAGCTTTATATTTACGTTTTATTTTGTATGATATATCACTGTTAACCATTTTTCACAACAATTACTTACCACCCTATGATCTATGAAGATTAATCTAATGAGCTTTGTTAATGAATTAAGCGCCTTTAAAGATAAATTTAAAAGTTTAGTCAATGTTTTTAGCGTATGAAGTATAAAAATATAAGTAATATATAGTACGCAACCAGTCTGCAGCACTGCCCATTATGACTGACAGATTAATGTTGAACAAAGATCGGCCTATGTGTTTATAAATAAATGAATGCATGTTTGGAAAATCTAACAGGATTTTTGTGGTTATTGGTGCCATTGCTAAAATGCTTCGTTTTTGAAGTTTATTTTTTCCATGGAAGGATTGTGAAGGAAAGCGGATTTTAAACATTTTGACACCGTTCGGTCATGCAAAATAATCAGTAACGCTACGTTTCGAGATCTCTAATCTGATCAGGCGAATAACTAACCTAATACGTAATGTTAGTTAACATTCTACATTCTAAGTTTAAATAAAGAAATCATACTAGAGCGTTGTGAAATACATGAGTCATGAATCAAAACAATAGTGGAAAACGTTGACACTAAAAAATGATCACTGTGATATTTCATTTTTTTTGAGTGTACTTTTACTACAAAAAAAATATATTAGAAATAAATTAATTGAGAATGAACTTGAAATGTAGGAAATAGGCAACCAGCCGTAAGCTAAGGATTCATTAATTAATTTCAAATAATAGTTTTAGTAATACTGATTCCTTATAATATATTCCTTATCATATAAATATAATGGATACCACCGCATTAAAAATAGGTTCATTTACATTTTAAGCGTTATGAAGTCCTACTAGGACGTTGGGTGACAATTCGTATGATTATTTTTGGGTGTAAAACTTATTCAGTAATTTTATGTTTTTTTAAACTAACCAATAAAAGGTTAGTTTAAAAAACATAAAATTACTGAATTAAGTTTTACACCCAAAAATAATCAGTAACGCTACGTTTAAAATTACCGTAACTGAGTTTAAAATTTTGACACCTTACGGTAATTTTGGTGTATACATGTGTCAAACTGAAAGGTGTAATTACTAATAAAAATGCAATATCATTAATACTGTCAATTCTAATAGTTATTACAATCATTGAAATAAATATTTTATATGTTTATACAATTTGAGAATATTAAAGTTAATGTAAGTTAATGGTTTTGTACCATGTCAAATGTACCAGTTTTGAGGTTAAGGTGTTACATATAAATAAATATAAAATATATTGGCAATTAATTTCAAGCTATACATTTTTATCTCCTTATTTTAACGTTTTCAAATATAATCGCAATGTTGAAAATGGAGTCTATATTGGCTTTTCCTTGTTCAATCACTCCTTTGAAAAATCACGATTAATTTAACAAATATTGTGAGGCCTTTCCATAGCAAGGCTTCTCCAGGCATATTGCAAAAGCAAACCTGTTCACTTTGATTTCATATGTGATTTTAATGTTACTTTGTCGATATGTGGTGTAGTGTATAAATAAGGTAGATTATTATTTGGAATTATAGTATGCAAACTAATTGCAACAGATTGCATAAATCAAGAATATTACAAAAATAACTTTTAAAATTTACATACCATAATTTCAAGTAATGATTTTATCTCCTTTTGCAAAATAAGCCATACAAGCCAAAATTAATATTAAAATCACATTTTAAACAATTAATAGCACAATTTTGAACAATTTAAACATTATTTTCAGGGATTTTTTAAAAACTTGCATTGACACATCGTTACGTTTCTTGTAACTACACCGACGCTACATCTTTAATTACTACGCTTCTTCTGTTCTATTTCAATAATTGCCTCCTTGGTATTTCATACAGTTGATTAAATGAATATAATATTTATTAAAAACTGTAACCGTGTACCTAATATAACTATAAAATAGCAAGCAATCCATAGTATTAGTAAATACGGTAAACCTATTATTATATAATTGAGAATAACGGTTATGTAAATATTTCTGTACACCGATCGTACAGCTTTGAGAAAAACCCCATTACGAGATATTAACCATTACGAGCAGGACTGAACTATTAAACAGCGCTACGAATCATGTCTAGAACAGATATTGGCCGAACTCCTAATTGCTTGGCACCACATGTGTCCCCGTTGTCGACTATTGATTCTGTGTACACAGCACAAGTTTGTGTTATGAACTTGTAGTAAGAGTTATTACTATGCTGCACACATGTATTAACAATAAAATGGTCTCGTACTAACATGTATACAGTTTGTAGTAAGTGATGGCAAGTATAATTTATGTTGTCTCCCACATTTGACACGCATCTTCCCTCGCCTCTCTTCTAGTAACTGTGTTTTACTAACAATTAGGTAATGATAGCGATGGATATCTGATATTGAATACAAAATATTTTCTTAGTTAGTAAATCTGAGGAAATAATATGTCTGAGATACTGTTGGTTAAATATCATTTATGGATTTTCAATGGATTTGAAGTTCTCAAACCACTTTAATAGTGAACATATAAGAAATTATTTTAGGTTTCGGAAAAATTTGGTTCTATTTTCTCTGTTTGTTTCTATTAGAACATAGCGGTACCTAAATGGTCTAAAATATTACCCACATTGAAATGTTACTTTAAATCTAAGGCAATCTTAAGATGATCAGTGTAGGTACTTCCTTCGCTATGGAATCATCCGATTTCGCTGCATCAGGTCCGGAGCCAGCGGCCTCTAACAGGGCAGTCGCTTTGTATGAAACTTCCACTGGATGATCTTTTAATATTCATTCTGTCGACATAACTCCTAGAATCTCTTGTATCGTTGTATTTTCCTTAGTCATTAGGGTGTATCAGAGTGAGTACCATACTTTTCCCTGCGGTCAGCTCAAACGCATTTGTCAGATCAGTGAAAAGTTTTAATGGAATCCAAGTCCTAATCCAAACACGTTTCGTTTAGTAAGGCTGTGTTTAAGGGTTTTGAGTCCAAAAAGACTCTTTATAAAGAATTAATCCCCATACTTGTATGGTATTTAGCAACTATAAATACAGTTATTATAGTTGAGAAAATATACATGTCTCCGCATTTCATACACCTTTGATGAAAAATTAAATTTATTACTACAAAAAATAGGGCCTCGTAAAGTTGAGGGTATTTATTTTAAGACCCTTTACAGCATAATATCTCCCAAGTATCGTAAATTATAATAATTATGGTTTAGCCTACTAACGCTCTTTTATAGGACTGTTCAGGGATCTTGATAGTCTGATACAGCAGGTCCCAATACAGTGCAAAACTAGTGAAGGAAGGAAGTTTAGGTGAATCTTGTACTCTTTAAAAAGAAGTCTTCTATATTTGTACAGAACCTCTTATTCAATGTACGTATTCCATCAATAAAATCTATTGGGATGAAACCTTTTACTGCATTTTTTTGAGAATCTCTTTAGAGCAGAACAAACCCTTGATGTGAGAGATAACCGTTAAAATTTAAAATATAAAATCTTGAAGTTACCTAGTTTAGTCAGACTTCAGAGACGATATAGGAAACGACAGCTTGTCTATAACCCCCCACGCTGTGTTGGTCTAAATGAAGGACTCTATCGGGCGACCTACGCCTATCCGTCTAGTGAGAATACAGTTAATCCTACGATACAAGGCCTCCCACGCATGCTATAGTGAGGACTCTATAGGGTATGTCCCATCTGCACTCCACACTGTTGCTCACCATATTGAGACCTTTATAGGATGTTCTACAGCCTTCAAACTGTTTGTAGTGGAGACTAACCAAATAGTGTACATGCTGCTACGCCATACTTAGTGAGACTACGGTAGTTCTACAGCCTTTTCTTAATTCCAGCTATGACTCTGGTTAGTCTTCAAGCTTCCCATAACCTGATTGCAGTGAGACTAAAAAATAGTGTACACGCCTGCTTAACGACCTAGCTCTAGTTGATTAACTGCAGGTTTGAGTCTACAGCTGGGAATTCCACACCCTATGTGTTTAGTGGAGCACTAAAAAAACTAGTGGGTTACAAGCCTGCTACGGTCCCTACTCTAGGTGAGACTGAACAGGTTAGTCTACAGCCTTTATATTCAGCTAAAGACTTGGTTAGTCTACAGCCTTTCCACAACCTATTTTGTGGACTAAAAATTGTGTACAGCTGTAGCTATACTCTAGTTGAGACTACAGGTAGTCTACAGCCTTATATTCCAGCTTAAAGACTCTGGTTTAGTCTACAGCCTTCCAAAACCTGTTGTAGTGAGATTGCAATTAGTGTAAGGCTGCTACGACCTACTCTAGTGAGTAAACACGTGTTTACTAGCATTTATATTCCAGCTAAAGACTCTGGTTAGTGCTACCCAGACCTTTCCACACCTATTTTAGTGAGACTAAAAATAGTGTACAATGCCTGCTACGCCCTACTCTTAGTGAGACTACAGGTAGTCTACAGCCTTCTATTCCATGTATCTCGGACTCTGGTTTAGTCACAGCTTCCAACCTGTTGTAGTGAGATTGCAAATAGTGTACCGCTGCTACGCCTACTCTTGTGAGACTACAGGTAGGCTACTGCCTTTATATTCTGATTTAAAGGAGCTCTGGTTAGTTACACGCCTTCACACCTATTTTAGTGAGATCTAAAAATAGTGTACAGGCCTGCTACGGCCTACTCTAGTGAGACTACAGGTAGTCTACAAGCCTTTGATTCCAGCTAAGACCTCTGGTTAGTCTTCAGCCGTTCCAAACCTGTTGTAGTGAATTGCAAATAGTGTACAGGCTGCTACGCCTATACACTAGTGAGACTACTCGTAGTTTAAACGCCTTTATTATTCCAGCTAAGACTCTGGTTAGTCTTACAGGCTTTCCACACCTCATTTTTAGTGAGACTAAAAAAATAGTTGTCAACAGCCTGCCTACTGCCTACTCTAAGTGAGACTACAGGTAGTCTACCGCCTTTATATTCCAGCTAAAAGACTCTTGGTTAGTCTACAGCCTTTTCACACCTATTTTAGTGAGCACTAAAAAATAAGTGTACAGCCTGCTACGCCACTCTAGTGAAGACTACAGCAGTCTACAGCTTTATATTTCCAGAAAAAGACTTCGGTTAGTCTACAGCCTTCCACAACTCTATTTTGTGAGACTAAAAATAAGTGTACTGCTGCTACGGCCTTACCTCTAGGTGAGATAAAGGTTGTATACAGCATTTCTCTTCAGCTATGACTTGGTTAGTCTACAGCCTTCCAAACCTGACTGTAGTGCAGATTGCAAAAGTGTACAGCCTTGATACGCGCCTACTTAGTGAGACTTCAGGTAGTTACAGCTGTATATTCCCTGCTAAAGGATCTTAGGTTGTCTACAGCTTTCCACACCTATTTTAGTGAGACTAAAATTGTGTAAGGCTGCTACACACGCGCTACTCTAGTGAGACTACAGGTAGTCATACAGCCTTGTCGATTCCATCTAAAACTCGTAGCTAGTCAGTAACAAGCACGTCCCACGTCCTGTAAGTTACAGATAATTTATGATCGCGTTTGTCATAGTTAGTTATATTCCGCGCTAATCGGATGTGCATTCAACTCATTTGTATAAAATGACCAGAGAGAGTCATTGGTTCAGAGAATACGGGCTGTTCTCCACTACTGGACTAACCCTAACACAATCACACACACGAATCTTAGGACTTTTTACCTGGATTCTGCTGGATGGACTACTCTTAGGGGAGTTATTACAGTAATGTATATGTAGGTAAACGCTCAATATGGCATAGATCTTGGGAATAATATCTTGTGGTTGTTGTAATCCCCATTATTGAATCCTTGACGGAAAAGATGCAGGCCTAAGAATGGTTCTGCTGATATTAAGTATCCTCCTAAATAAAAACCTCTACACTGAACTATCTATACTGAGAATAATTTCTACTTGTGCTTGTTACATACTTGAGAGGTCTTCCTGTACAAGGACATGTTGTAATTCCATACCGGATATAATATTAATGATAACAACCTAACAGATTTTTAAGTATTAAATTTCTAACCATCTTATTATTAATGATATAAAAATAATGAATTTAAAAAGGGGTATTTGTATAACGCTTTTTTATAATTACCCAAAAAATAGATCAAATGGAATTGCCAAGAGAAATCGACCTTTAATTACTAGTAGTTTTATGCAATATATACTCCGCAAGGACGAATCGTTAGGTCAAATACAGTAGAATTGAAAAGGTAACGTTATATATTTGAATGATCGAAACAACATGGAAGTTTAATCAGTTTGAAAATAAGTAATATCTGCTTGTTGTACTCTTAGATTTTAAATTAACAAAATTTGACTAGAAATTCCAATTAACATTTCATATCTGACTGACAATTGTCGGGTAAGGATTAAAATCTAATATGGAGGACGTTTTCAGTTAATTAATGTCCACACCGGCCAAACATTACCCCAGATACCACCTAACTAATAATGTTCAGAAAAAACACGAACTTATTTTTTCAGAGATATACATGTTGCGATGGCTGGTTAAATGAATTGTTAAGAACAGAGTTGCGTAAGTGTAATTTCTTAGGATGTTAGAATTTAGTGTTAGACTTTATAAGTCAAAACATTTAAAAATGTATACATCCTAATAGATTTGGGACAGCAAGGGATGAATTCAGTTGCAAGGTGTATTTGATTTATTTGGATGCTGGTGGTTATAATTCACATTTTTAACGTCATGTTGATTAGTTTTAAACTTTTAGAGTTGGTATATATAGAAAAATTATTTGATCATTAAATCATTCAGTTTTTTTCAGCTTTGGTTTTATGATAGTAATTAGCAAGATTTGTGATCACATCTCCCACCAAAAATACTGGTTGCGTTACGAATTGGTAAACATCAGATGTGTGCACCTTGACCAGAACAATAATTTGGGAGGCTAACTGATCGGAAAATCCCATGGTTTTGGGAAATTTTTCAAGCCTAATGGGATTTGTACCGAGAAAGAAGTTCAATATTTAATAAAATAATAAAACCCTCTTCTTTCCAATGTCAATTCAACTTGTAATGTCATTGTGAAATCATAGGAATAATTTTAAAACACTTCAATAAGATATGTTAATATAGGTAATGTTATTAAACAACATCCAAGTACTTATACGCTTTTATGAGATACCTAACTGGGGCTGTGTCAGTTCAGATTGTGTGTGTTTGGGACAATTGGCAATATTGTTAAACATGAAAAAATAATTTTATAAATTGGTTGATTGTACAATTTACTACATATGTTGGCATTAGTGGGGTAATTTTTCAAATTGGATTTTAATAAATAAAAGAAAGCTAAAATTTGGAAAATTCCAAATTGTGAAATAAATAGTCTAATTTTGATTGGCTACTTGGGCTTGACACAATGTACAGCGACTTAACATGGGTAGGGGTAGGCCCCTAAAATAAAAAAAAAACAAAAAAATAAAAAAAATAAAAATAAAAAAAAAAAAACAAAAAAAAAAAAAAAAAAAATAAAAAAAAAATTTAATGATTTTCAATACATTTTACTTTTGTTGTCAACTAATCCAAGCTCCTGTTTTTTTAATACCCATTAATCACAGCTTTTCCATGCACCTACCCTCTCATAAAACAGTTGGGTAATCAACGAAAGTGATGTATATTCCCGTGAGCACTGTACGTAAGTGATGTAGTATACCATGAGCACAGAAATTAGTATCAATGACAACCTCAGCCCCTTTATTAATATTTATAATCCGTTAATATGTCAAAATAGTTTTTTTGAGAATCTTGTGAGTTAAGACTACTATTTTTTTTTTTTTCTATACTTTTATTTATTTCTAAAATTCGTTATCTCCCTATATAAATTACCAGATTTGAAACCACATCACTTCACCTCTTTTCCTATTAGGAATATACTCATCGAAGTTAGTATTGTAACTGCAGATCGCCTAACTTTAATATGACACGATGAAAATGCCACAAGCTCGATGAAACTAATAATAGATTGAGCTAGATGGTTTGTTACATTTTTTGGGTCATGGTAAATCATTTTCTTGTCTATACAAGGCGATCGCTGAAATAAGAGCCTGAGAAGTATCGTGAGATAAGAAGTGGAGTGTAATAACCACAAGGATATAAGCATGACTAGGGGTTTTAATGTATGAATCTACAAATAAATGGTAGCTTGAGGTTTTAGTTAAACTCAAAAATTGTCATTATAGAAAATTGATATTCATGGACTATAAATGTCATGGCTATAAGTGAATTTTCATAGATACTAATATACTTAGGCGTGTTGACCGTAATCTTTGGCACAATTGCGTATATGCGGCAATTTTATGTCAGTTAACGATGTTTATAAATTCATATATTATATAGATATATAATATCATCACATAAAAATCATATGTAATACAAATGCTAGTATATATTTGGCAAATGGTTAAGTGATAGTATGGTATTAGTTTGTAATTAAATTACTGGGGAAATGGCTATAGCAACTTAGAACAGCCTGAATTTTATAAGATCAGGAACAATCCTAAACGTAATTTAAATAGAAGTTCACTTATTAAATAAATCCCATTATATCCCATACGTACTATAAGGGTATACACGATAATATCAAGCAATTAAACCCAATGGCCTTGTCTATAACGGAAAACGGTTCCGGGACAGCCTAGTTCTGTAGGCATCAACAGAATTTTTATACACGGAACCGATTTTTTCCGTGGACAGAGTTACAACGCGCCATCCTAAATAATTTTTTTAAACTCCTTTTTTCAACCAATGTTAGTATAAATTAGACATAATTATTGTTGTTAATTGTGCGCACTATGTGGTGTGACTAGAGAAAACTTGCCTAATACTATAGATTAATCTTGAAAATTAAATGAAAAAATTATAAGTTACTACTAAGAATTATTAGTGATACTAAACGAGAGAAATAATATAATCAATATTCCTTGGAGATTTTTACAGTATTTATAAAAAAGAACATTTAATTGTCTGACAAAAACACTATGCCATATATAGAATATATATGATTATATATTAGGTATAGTATTTTTATATATTATAATTATTTTTTTTAATATACACTATCTTTATAAACATATATATGATAGTATTACACACACACATATTACTAGGTATTGCTATTGGTAGAGAAATTCACTTTCAAAATAAAATAAAAGCAGCCAATGGGGTACTTGTTATTTTATATAATTTGAGTTTAAAAAAAATTTCTTTTTTAATTTAAAAAATTACCCAAACACTTTTTCTGAAGATTTTGGTATTAGGCATGTATTATTATTTTTAATAATTATGACCAAAATATAACACTATCTAGCCATTTATTATTTAAAGGCCCATTTCATGGTTAAAATCCAAAAAAGGATATAAAAATATTAACCACATAACTTGAAAAATAAAATTTTTTGTCGTACATATAACAATAACTCTTATCGTTTTTAGCATTTTTAAAAGGGATAACTTCCAGTTTGAGCTGATAGTAAAATATATGTATTGAGAGCCAATGGGTTTAATATAATCTAAAATAATGAATAGAGTAATTCCTGAGGTTTAAACATGATATACTTGAGCATAAATAAGAATTATTTATTATACACAACTAATTTTAGAGAAGTATTCAGGACAACACAATGAACAGAAGAAAAACAAAGCAATTATTAAAACAAAGCATTCCGTCCTGTTTATTTCAAAGGACAGGCTTTAGACCAAAGATGTATTTGAATATATTGTTAGATATTAATCGTGAAGTGTAAAGAAGACGGCCGTTTTAATTATCCTCTTCGATCATCTGATATTTCCTTCAGCTGTCCATATTTAGGTCAGCCGATTCAAACATCTGCTCTAAATGACGTGTATGGATCTGAGAACCTTGGTCAGATGAGCCCACATCATTTCAATTAGAATCATCATGGTGATAGTAGCATTTCCATGAGAAATTTGTGTCATGGACTCCCGTTTTTTAGATTCATGCATTAAAGATTTAGTCTACATTTAAAAATTCCACTTACTCATTCTTCAGATTTTCTCTAGTGAGTCTAATGATATATTTACCTATTTATGAAGTGTTACCGTAAGTTATACTTTAATCAGAACTGGACAATTAAATCTTTTTGCAGTCATATATAGCGCTGTTTAAAAGGATTGTAGTTTTCATCCGCAAACTAGAACCGATAGAGTTCCTCAATTATGTAAACTTTACCATTCATTCATAGATTCTACTAAAATATGTTCGTAAATATCCTCCGATGTGTATTACTTTAGATATACGAAGTACCATTTTACTAGATTTTTGAGGAGATCATAAGATTCGATGGACCGAGAAATATAAAAGCTGGAGGGAGTAAGAGGTCTTTTAAAGTAATAAAAACTCTTGATAATAACTAATATATTAAATAAATAGGTAATATAATCAATCTTGTATCTAGGGTTGTCTAAATTGCCAAAAGTGGCTCAGGTTTTAGTATTGCATAACCATATTATCAGTGGCAAAAACCAGTCATTCATTTTTAAATAAAAGGAAAGCTGGTAACTATGAAAATTATCCTGACTCATTATCATAGTCCAATTGGCCAGGACTATCTAGTAAAGTTATTTACAGACCATAAAACCCTAAGAACTATATTTTAAAATGCAAATTCAGTGGACTTATATTCGTCACAAAGCCTGTGAGTGTAACAAACATAAGGTTTTGCTATGCTAAACGTCTATGGATCTAGATGTTCACCCCTTTTCAAAGATATAGGAGGAACACTGTTTTTATTATATTATTTTTTTTATTTCACAGGGTATTCGAAAATTATTAATAATGTTCACAAGACCCCTAAGGCGTAATTTTTTATTATCATAGAAAAATGTATAGGTTTTGCAATTCTATAATTTAAAGCCGATGCTATTTTTAGCATGCAAATTAGGTGTACGAAGAAACAGTTTTATATCAAATTATACGTCTCCGAAATTAAATTTATATCCATCCATACCTTTTTAATTTGTAACACACCCCCCCCCCCCCCCACCCCCCCAATAACCAATTTCTTCCCCAATTAAAATATAGTTAACATTTGTATAATGGTACTTGTTTGTTGCGAAATTAAGTTCTCTTTAATTTGTTTACAAGTAGTGGTTATTCACTACTTTGAGGAATATATCATATATATATATATGATAAAACGACCAGTTGCATCATTAACTACTGACCACTAAAGCCATTCACTGTAGGCCTATTACACTAATGAACTAGACTGATAAATCGGGCAAACTGTTTGAAAGCATAGTCACCACCTCACCTCTTGACTTGCCATTGACATCTTTCATTAACTAATGTACCCGTTTCAGAGTTCATTCACAATTTTATATATACTCGCATCTTGCTTTCAGCTACACACTATCATATAGTGTGTATGTTATCTATACTTCTACAACATCAAACAAGATAATTTAGAAAATTCTAGTCCTCGAAACGAACCTTTTTATTTTCGTAATATATAATGATGGTGAATGAATTAAATATTATATCATCTCAAATTGCAATATTAGTTTGGAGAGCTGTTATAATAGTCTTTCAAATTTTCTGATTTGTAGGGTGTCTGTTGCCAGTACGAGCGGGTGTGCAGTGATATATTGTTGGTAGTTTTAATCACCCGATCTGCAGTTATGTTAGATTTGTTCTTAAATCAGCTAGGACTTTTGAGAATTAACAGTCTTATATTATCAATTTCTAATTTTGTAGTATGCTTTAAGGAATTTTTAGACGGTTCATGAAGAGGGTAGATACCAAATATCACAACGTGTGATCTTTTATGGTAACCTATAGAACGATAGCGAATGTCCGAGAACGTTTCAGTATTTCAAATTTAAATCATAATTTGGATAAATAGTATACATTCTTCCATTATCTGGTGTGTACAGTACCTGAAACATATTATCTTGTGCAACTGTTTCCTGCAGAGACATTGTTAGAGATCATTGTCAGAAGATCCATTTTAGATTTACGTTTAAAGTTCAGTGTTTTGGGAGGAGGAATCCTTGCTTTACAAAAACCACGTTCTTGATATAATGAATAATAGAACACTATGTTATGTTCATACGGAAGTTGGTTTTTAATTTACAACTCCAATAATGAATACATACATGTATGCAGGCATGAGAAATCGCTATACATATAAGAACATCATAGTTTATTTGTGTCTGAGGTATTTCTTAAAGTAGAAAAAAACAACTAAAATGTGTTTTATTACAGTCATTAAATGTGTATGAAATGTTTAGATACACTAATGATCAAGCACTTCATTATCAATATTTGCTCAAATTTACAGTTAAGACTATATATTTATTACAGTTTTAATTTTATGATCTGGATAACATCTCACCAGTTATGATCAAAAATATTAAAAAAGGTAAAAAATTTTTAAATTATTAAATAGTATAACTATCAAGACAATTTTCAAAGCATCCGACTACAGAACCAGATATATTGCAATTCCACTTTTAGCACTATATTTTCCTAAACTTCGAAAAGGTGAAACATTTAGCCTACGTATAGATTTGGGATGATGGTTTGAATTAACTTACATTTAAATCGCCGTCCATGGATTTTACAGTTTAGTTATTTCTGGTACAGTTTTAACCACACTATTTAATTTAAAATATTTCAGAATGTATTTAGACTAACGTTTAATCTAAATTTAGGTAATTTGATATTACCAAATATCAAAAGAATAGAACGAATGTATTATTGTATATTTGTAGAATGTGTATAAATGACCGAAATATGTCAAAATTAACAGTTTTACGGAATCATGTTAATTACTTTTTTTACATAAAGAGTAATGTCTGAATTTGGTGATTTCACAATATTTACGTAAATGCAATAATAAAGTAGTAATTGTGAATTAACTGTTTTATTAATTAAAACGTGTAACATAATGAGTTAAGTTAATTTTTCAACTTAATTTAGGCTTAGGGCGGACGATTGCGTTAAAACAAGTTATAATACATCAAGGTTTATCACTTGAAATTCGATTTGGATTTGGCGGACAAAGCAATTATTCATGCCATATAGTTTACCGGGTTAGTCTTGCAATTTGTGCTCTCAGAGTTTCATTAAACATGTTCACTATATCTACGCTTAGATTACTGTGATTGAGATCGGATAATATTGTTTTAGTTTATTGTTCGGGTGAGTACTTTTGTTGTTTTTACTAGGTATTTGCAATAAGGGCTACCTTAACATTTTTCATTCTATTTGTAGACGTACATCAAGCATGGAAATGTGTTTATATATTATGCTTTTAAACATCTTATATTGATACAAAAATATTACTATGATAATTGAAAAGGCATGCATCTTAAAGTAATACATCTTCCGTTGGTATGTCTTTTGTCTGTCCTCATTTAGATATTTAAATTTCGGTGTGTGTAGTAAGGCAACTAAATTATTGGCGGAACAATAAACTTATTTGGCCGTGTAGTACTTTTTCTTTATTGTAGTTTGTAACCGATTTATAATTCACCGGTTACCACTTCACGCGCCTTGTCCGTAAGTAGAATTGACATTTTTGTATTATAAATTATCCCGTTTATGCGATACATCAATTTTATTGTTTTATAAGGATAATCGTTAGATTGTAAAATATCTTACCTGTGATAATATAGTATATGCCAACAACTAAGATACATTATAGATAAAAATATTATTTAATGATTTTCAACATTTACAAAACAAACTAACAAGAGACATCTTGTTTAATAATATTTACTGTAGAAGAAAACAAATCCTTAGATCTAAAATTGGAGTCACTCGTTTGCATATTACACTGGAGGTGTATGGGGAGTTTAGTATTTAAAATGGGTCCTGACAGGAATATGCAATAATTTATGAAGTAGTAGATAAACTCTACCAACGGGTACATTAGTTAATGACCCCCGTCGGCAACTGAGAATACGGAGGAGCGACAATTTGTTGAAGCAGTTCTCTTTCATTAGTATAATTTATTGGTCAAGTGGGTGACTTCAGTTGTAAACAGTTAAATATATGACCAACACATAAGGTACTAAAACGTTTGCAATACTGTGGGCCCGTAATACTATTTGCGATGGCTGCAGACCGAACCGTCATATTTACAGTTTTCATAACAACACCTTTCGCAAAGTCATCCTAGAGCATATGATATTTATAGTTTACTACACCCAATTTGATATTTTTATTACTCTTAATTTAATAGCATTAATTCGCTTTTTACTTATATCTAAAGTATTTAGGTACTCAAAAATGATCACTTTCTGAATTAATTACAATATGCACATATCCAGAGGGTGAATCATTATAAATCTAAATACTTCTAATGATAATAGATCATATTTATGTAATATTTTCTTAAAAGTATTAATTAATACATAATAGCCTTTGGTAGAGCATTCTAAGGAGTTTGTATTTAAATTTTGAGTTAGCTGATAGAGCAAGTTCATTACACAGTGTGAGCTTACACTTTTTATCAGTACTGTAGTCCTTCTTTTGTACCAGCTCTCTTCCTTATTTCGTTTGATAAGATTTTTGAACAGACCAAAGACCCATTAAGACGGGGACATCGAGACTGAAAATAAGATTCGCCTCTTAAAAAACATCTATTTTAGTTAAAAATTTAAAAAATATGCCGTAAGTTTATTAAGTCGTCAAATTCAATATATTATATATTTAAACGAAATCCAAAAGTTATAAATCATTTCAATTGCAGAAGCTGGAGCACAAACCTATTGAATTAACAGTGATGTGTTGTTTGCTTTACGTAAAAAACAATGGAAGATACACCAAACATTTATAACCAGGTGTAAATTATTTCTTTTGTTTTTTTAATACAATAAAACTGCCCATTATTTTTTGTATACGTTTTTATCCACAATTACATGATTACAAGAGAGCTAGCTGATAAGCATTTGTAATGTAGTAGACGACTGAGAGGAGCCAAAGCACTGTCCCCCGGGAAACTGTTTGTCGGGGTTTGTTTGCTTTGTCCGTGACTGCAGTGTTTGTTCTGGACTTTCTCATGATCAAGTCGCTCGTTTCTGAAGATGAGAAATATCAACTGTAGAATTTAAAAAATCGATTTCGTATGTTCAGAATTGTTTCAGGTGAAACTCGTTGGCATTTAACTTGACATTTTATATTTTTAATGCTCACCACATACTTATAATATTACGTATAACACTTTTTTACCTCGTCAGTATATACCATACATATACTCTAGCCATATTTAGAGTTTTTAAAAACCCTCACTAAAAATATTAGGGTAATGTGCTATGGACCAATAGAAGCAAAAGCCTAAATTTAAACAATAGTCTATCTACTTTTGCTGACTGCCTGTCTGTCTGTTTTTTTTAGATCTATTATTTTAAATATTTTAATTTAATATAATATTAAATTAATATTATAAATTTTAAATAAATCTTGAAATTTAACCAAACTTTACAATACTATTTGTATTAGCAGAGCCTACCAATAGTGTGGTCGAATGTCCACACACAATTTAAAATGTAGGGCATTTCAAATTTTCAAAGGAAAATGCGTTTATATTCTGCCTTTTCTCGTACACAACAGTAAATATTGTCCTCGAAAATTCTGAAATACGTTCTTTCGTTTATAATTTTATAACGTACTCATACGACATACATCATAGGGTAAGGTGAAATAATTCGTGTTTTGGAGCACTGGAAAGCTACCCTGAGTATGGTTACATGCTACTTTACCTTTATATGCCAATGTCATAAAAAGATTAAAATATCAATGCAACTAATTTAATAAGTGTATTTTAGATTCGTAAGTTACATCCATCACTTTCATGTAACTTTATTTGAATTAGAAATGAGCTGATTTAAAAAATAAAATAACAAACAATAAACATAAGTTCGAGATAAATATTTATAATTTTTAATATATATATATATATATTTACAGCAGTAAATAATTTGTTATTGTATATTTAAATTACTGAACAGTAAGTAAAATATCATTGAATATTATTTCCCGAAAATCTTAACTTTAAAGATTTAAGATTATGAAGTCAGTTATTCTTCTGTTTATTGGTCATATATTGAAAATAATGCAAATAGGTGTTCTGGGGCATATAGGTACCCTCCCTGTACAGTGAAAAACCAAGCGGACGGGGTGAATGGGTGGTTGATTTTGTCCTTTCCCCATACCTCCCACCACTCTCGTATTAGTTCACTGATCGTAGTTGTGTGTGAAGGAGGCTAATCATCTTGAGTTTTGAACCAGAAAGTAAACTTTTAATTAATACTTTTACCCTACGTATAGCCTAAGCTGTAAATATAATGGGGCCCGCTGGTGTCGCGAACCATCTACACTATTCGTTCTAATTAGCTCCATGACAATGTTACAAATTTCAGTTATAATTTTTTATTTCTGAAGTGAATATTTTTAGAGATATTTATGCCATTACTCGTAATAAGTTTTAACTACGTAAAAAATTTCGTAACAATTTTTTCGTCAAAAAATCGGCATATTGTCTGTAGTGTAAACCCTTTTTGGTTCAAGAAATAATATTGATAAGGAAAATTTATAATTTAAAAATAAAAATGGCAGAAAAACGGTCCATATTAGATTCTGAAAATGTAGCCGATGATGATGATGATGATGGTAATTTCTGTTTGAGCATCTCATGTTGAAAAGCTTGAATCATTCAAAGTCTTAAATCATTAAACCCCGATGAAAATTTTGAGTGTTATAAAGTATTTATATATATATATATATATATATATATATATATATATATATATATTTTAATATAGACATAGAATATTCTCTATGTCTATATTAAAATTCTATAAAAACATTGTGTATAATTATACTGTGTACCACTATATGGTATAAGAAGCTTCGTGTACGGGATAAATTAGTACAAATGTATGGATGCAAAAATGTTGTAACGAATATTTTTTGGCACATAAAAAAATTTATTATTTCATAGCAAAAGAAATATAATTTGGTGTAATAGTTTTAATTTTCTAAAACTATTTACAATAAAAGACATAAAAAATTTAATGGACCAAAGTATACCCAACCTGCCCCGGTCTCCCCTACTTTGGAAGTTAATAATAAAAGATAATTGAAAATTGAAAGGTTAATATATCAGAAATTATACATATTATACAGCATTTAAATATAATTTTACATCAGAAGAGAGAAAGCTACTCTTGTCACTGGATCATTTGCAGTGAATTCTGGTAATGCAATTCCACTCTTTTTAGTGTTTCCACTGTAGTAAGCATTTTCTTCGCGACGGGCCGATCGTGTTGATGTAGCTTTCGGTATTTCAAATATGCTTTCTTGTTTTAAACTTTTAAATAAAGAATAATCTATCCCACAACATAGAATATACAGAGGCATTTTACAGTGTTTATTGAACTATGATATAACGAGCGCAAACCGTGGAAAGTGTAGAACATTTGATTTGCCATGTGATCTATTATGTAAACTCCATGTTATTTGTAGTGTCGCAGTGTACATAGTGGTCCTGCACGTTATTGATGAGAGTCCATATGTGGTACTACGATTGAGTATAGTGGTCTTATGTGTTTCACAATATGGTTGACTAAATGATGGTTATTGTTGCCAAATATGTTAAGCTAATGCAGAAAGATATAGTTCGATTAAAACAGGCAATAAAATTTAAATCCAATAAAATAGTTTAAAAAATATTTCAATTAACAGGCACTCGTGCATCTCTGAGTTAGCAAGTAAATTGTAGTGATAGCGTGTCACACAATTGCATTATTCATAATTATTGTTATTATAAATTAAATACCATTACTTTGGAACCCTGAAGTTGAAGATTTTAACAGTCTTAGTTAGATCTTTTGAACAACAACAAGAGCACATGGATTTAATGGAAATCTTCTCAGCATCTTTTTGAGTATTTGCAAGAAACTTAAGAGTTGGTTTTAAGGAATATAAGAAATTGGTTCCATCCTTGTGCTTGGGTTGGAGATAATGTTTTTTGTATGGTGACTGTTGGTAAAAAATATTGATTAAAGATTTGAATATATAAAAAATGGATTTTTTATATTAACTCCTCGATGCTGTATATATATACAATTTAAAATAAACATTGAAGCGCAAAAATTTACTTGCTCCGCCGGGAGTCGAACCCGGAATCTCTCACTTGCCGGGTGAATGTGCTACCATTACACCACAGAGCGCTTACTTTTTCCGATTCAATTATTTTGTATTTGGCCGTATCTGTCACATATGTGTTTTAAATAAGCAAACTAACATATGATCGGAAGACCAAATACCTGTTAAACGACTTTATATATATATATATATATATATATATATATATATATATATATATATATATATAATATAATATATATATCAAATATCATATATATACGAAATACAATATAAATTAATATATATACGAAATTCTGTGAATAAAATTTTATCAATGAACTGTAAATAGAAATATGTATTCTTTTGCTTTAGTCAAATATTATAATGGAGCAGTTAATTATGGAGGCCAATAACAATAATAATATGAGTTCTCAAAACTAGCATTCAAAAGTTCATTATCTGATTTATGAGTGAAGAAAATTATGGTGGTGTAAGACTGTAACTTCATCTCAATTTTTCAAATATATAATGAATAAATATCTGCGCTGCTCAAGTCAATGCTTGAATATTTATACGCGCGTCATGGGAGTGACATCCAAAATCTGGACAGGTTTACTCAATGTAGCAATACTAGCAGTTATCCGCGGCTTCGCGGCATTTATTGTAAAAAATAGGAACGCTTCAAATGTTATATCTGTATAACATTATAAATGTTTCCTATATAAGTTATAGTCCACTTAGATATATTCCTATCGCCTAATCCATTTTAGAGTTAAGTTTAAAAAAGTGTTTTGGACCCTGAGGATGGTGAGTGACAGTTTCTTTTGTACCTATAAAATTTTTGATTGTTCCACTCACATTCCAGTTGGATAGTTGATTGGATTAGTCTGACGATTTCAGTAACAATACTGAACTATTGTTGGCCAGTGTGCAGGAATCCTTAAGTCTAAGGCAATAGCATTGCGTAGTTTTAGTAATGGAAATATGCATAACTTAGCTAGATAGAATCAAGAAGACATACGCAGGCATAAGAAACCTTACTCTTCTGACAAAAAAGTACTAATGTGGATTTTAAATGTATATACTGGATATCTAATGTAGTTTTAAAGTTTTTAAACGTATAATAAAAGTTATATCGCAAATTTGTTTTTTGATAATGTGCATTTAATTACTGATAAAGCACTGTAAACTTTATGTGTAGTTTAAAAGCTGAAGTATGCATATTTAAGTACATTTCATTTCTATGTTCATAAACAAATTAAAATGAAAAGTGAAATTGCTGATAGCTCTTTTATCAGTCTTTGAGCGAGTATGAGCACTTGTGGTTCGAAAAAATATTTTTGAAACCATTGTTGGTATTTCCATGCTATCCACATTTCCACGATGAACACAATACATCAAAGAGTGTATAGTTAGATCAGTTGTAATTCAATCGGGTCTAAGCTATTTCTAGTGCTATAGTTGATTTGCAACAAGTTTCGTCGACCAAGAAAATATAGCAAAATTTGAATTCACTACTGATTAAGATCTGAAAACTTAATATTTACTAATATATGCAAATAAAAGTATATATTTACCAATTTTCTTAGTTTGTCAGCGTGGTTATCCATTTCGTTTCAATATGGTAGCTGTTCAAACTCAAATAAATCCTATTGGTTATTTATAACCTTATCGAAAAACTAATTGGTTTTCTGGAATACATATATCATGTACTAATCGTTTTATAATTAAAACGTACTAATTTAATCAGTTCTCGAGATATCGATTACATTTAAATTCCAAAAGAACCCTTTTCTCACCAAAAACTGGTAATAGGAATTATAAAACAAGTTTTTGCTTAGTAAAAAAGTTTATCTTATGAATATGTTGTATACATTCATACGCTAGCTAGTTGTGCTGTTAGTTACAGTATAACCTCCGTTCCAAACTCCAAAATGCATTATTAATAAATTCATATAAAAAACCACAGTTATTCTGAAATTCAAGGTATTTCTTAAAAACATACTCGTATAAAAAAATTTCACCTTATAATACAATACTTTTCATTAACTAGAGAGAATATATCAATCTGCATTCAGCATCCATCCAAATAAGGCTATAATACATTCTTAGTCAATAAAAACTTATAGGATAATGTAGGACACAGTATCGTCTAACATGTATAAAAAAACATATCTGCCTTCTCGTATATATTTTATACGACAGGAGAACGTAGTGTATATTCATGGTATAGTGTAGGGTTTACATTGCTATACAAAGTAAATTACAATTTTCTGGAAGGAAAGCTAATAGTCTAGAAATCTAACAGTTTTTACAACTAAATAACGCAAGGTTAGTATGTGTTTAGGGATTTAAATGTAAAAAAATCAGTTCAGACATATAACAATTCTTTCAATATTTGTCAAACCATCTATTTAATCATATTTTCATAGTATAATGTTTATAATATAATTGCTCATTATGAAATGGTCCATGGAAAACATGTGAAACATATGAATTAAAGTCATGTTAGAACAATTACACATTGAGCGCCAATTAACGTCAACTATGCTCTACTCTACGAGTACATGACGAAACCTGCTACAGACACTCATTGTACTCAGCTGCCGACGCTAAGGATGCTGAAACGATATTGCCTCTACCCAGCTTCTGTTATATGCTACAGTTCAGATACGAGGGTCATTCAATAAATAAAGAGACAAACAGGTCTAGAGAGGAACAATTCATTTTTACAAAACAAAATTTTTTAACTACTTTTTAACATAAAGCCTTCATTCATGCACATTCATGCACTTGTTCTAACGGACCACAAGCTTTTTTTATAAAAGCTGCAAAAACTTTGTGTTTGAGCCAATTTCCCACAAAGTTCTTGACGTCCTTGTTATCCTAGAAGCTCTTTCCACGCAATACCTCCTTCAACAGATCGAACAATTAGAAATCATTTGGTGCTAAATCGGGACTGTAAGGGAGATGAGGCAGGACTTCCCAGTCCATTTTGTTAATGGTTTCTCGGGTTAGGTTGAGCAGTATGAGGACGTGCATTGTCTTGTTGGAGAATCAACACCTTTCCTCTGAGATACACGATGTTTCCCTCTCATAGCTGTTCACTTTGTTCAAAAGCATATCCGAGTAGTATTGGCTGCTAATTGTATGCTGTAACGTAAACGGAACTCCAGCATCCCAAAAACACTGTAAACATGAATTTTCCTGCTGATGCTTGGGTTTTGAATTTTCCCTGACAGGTGAGCTGGTGTGCTTCCACTTTGTAATTGGCCTTTTTGATTCTGGATTTATAATAGTGAACCCAAGTTTCATCATATTATAGAATGTTGTTGAGGAAGTGCTCACCTTCTCTTTCATAACGTTCCTGTAGCTCTGTACACACTCTAAACCTTGTTTACTTGTGTAGCCGTGTCAACTCCTTTGGGACCCATCTTGCACATGTTTTGCGGTACTTCAACTTGTTTTTATAAATGTTATGAACTGTGCCCATACTCACATGAACTTTTTCAAATATAATTTCCACAGTGGCTTGGTGGTCAGCACGAATTACGTAATCAATTCGATTTTCCACACACACACACACACACACACACACACACACACACACACACACACACACACACACACACACACACACACACACACACACACACACACACACACACACACACACACACACACACACACACACACACACACACACCACACACACACACACACACACACACACACACACACACACACACACACACACACACACACACACACACACACACACACACACACACACACACACACACACACACACACACACACAAATGTTTGAACATATAATGCAGGGCTATTTGAATAAGCAATTGTTGGTAAAAAGTTGAATTTTATAAAGTTTTACGTTATGTCATATTTATCATTTTCAACGAAATCTCCTCCTGTCTCACTATACCGCTGCATTCGTATGTACCACTGGTTTTGGCAACGTTGTAGATATCTTTTGAGAGTGCCTTCAAAAATTACACGGCACTCTTTTACACCTCTTTAACAGTTTTAAAATTAGGTCCTTTCAGTCGAATTTTTACTTTTGGAAACAGGCAAAAATCACATAGTGCTAAATCAGGAGAACAGGCTGGATGCTGCAACACTGGGATATTCTTATCAGAAAAAACACCGGTAGGTGGATGAAGAACTATGATAAGGTACATTGACTTGGTGCAGAACGTCTCATGTAAAGTTGGTCTCACAGTTTCCTATGTTAACTTGTACCGACTGGACGAAACACATGGGGTTAGATACCGCTGAGCTCGTAGTAATGAATACTTGATTTTCAAAGTTTGCTTATATGTTTAATTGTGGCAAATAAACATAAAAGTACCGCTTCTAGATGTAAAAAAATAATGTATTGCTACGTTGCGGCATAATAGAGTGATAATGAACTAAATTATATCATAGAGGTGGGCCTAATGGTTCCAATGTTGTTTGGGAATTTTGCATACGAACTTAATAATTATTAAAACTTTGAAATTACTTCCCTTTACGTTGTCACCTCATAAGCGCGGGCGTTCGCATCTTGGTTCGATATTGCTGCTGTAGTCGGAAAAAGTGAAGATTACAAGACGCGAAGTCTAAAACATGAATGCTGGAAGCTCTAGAAGTTCTACTCATAGTTAAAATCAAACTCATAGACTCTTAAAACCAGAGGCTCAAAGTTGAAATCAGAGACTCGAAGTTGAACTCTCCTAAAACAAAATCACGACGGTATTAACCATTTATCAAGACAACTTAAGATTCATGACAACGTAGTCTCGTCAGAAGGACATCGCAACACTATTACCCATATTAATCTGCCAAATGAAACATCAACCAAGGTACATTACTTTAATATTTACAGATTTAATTTATATTACATTCAAAATTAGGTGTATCGCATGAAGGGGCTAATTTATATACGATAATATATATTTTACTTACGACAATGACGCGCGAGATGTTACTCGGCAACAGGAACAGCAGCTACAAAGTTCACGAGAGAAAAAGTTAATACGCGTGCCAATTAGGTTAATAATCTGCCAATAACTTAGTTCCAAGAACATCGGATGTAACTTATATTAAGCAGTAACGAGTAACAGGGTTGTGAAATATTTAATATCTAAAATACAACAAAATAACATTACAAACTTGACTTTTTGGTAAATTCTTCAAATTTTATCGTTCGTAATTGAAATGCAAGCTCATCCAGGATGCTCTTCATCTTCCATTTCCTTTCTGTATTCACTAATCTGTTTGTACCAATCAAAAGGACGCGCCCGCGACTCCAATATGAGTCACCGAACACTTCATTAACCATATTCAAACACTCGGTAGTTAATTTTTGTAGTTTAACCAAACACCTAATATACAACATTCTGCAGTATCTTTGCACTGATCATGTTCTTGGCAAACGATTTGCACTCTATGCACTTTAAACAACGATTGTGACAAGACTAATGGAATGAGCGTTGTCGTTTTGATATCCACAGACTTATTAGTAATTGATGAGATAATAAATTCCCTGTTCTGTTGACTAGCTCAAGGGCTCGCGGGTTGGCGACTAGACTATTGTCTTTTTTTCAAATATCCGCCCTCGTACGTGTAAAAGTTAATATTTTATATATAGTTTAATCAGTATACTGACACGTTACGTCAGTCCACCGATTCAGTACTTATATACACTTTTCAAATTGCAAATGATAAGAGAAGGTCCATATTTTTCAAAGTTATGTTTATATAAAGTACATCGTTGAAGTATGTTATTGATTACGGATAAATAAAATAGCTACTATAAATAACTTTCCTTAATACATTGATATATACCGTATTTTAATTTTCAGAATATGTCTGTCCAGGAATGTTGCTGTGATAATATACCACTTCATAAGAAAACAAGTAACGTTTTGTTGTATTAGTTATGAAGGTTAAGCACTATACAGTTAAGTATCAATACCACCAACTTTAAATGAGAACTACTAACTGTTAATATATTTTAATATAGGTAACTTATATGAATATTTCTTTTGTATTTTAATATTTTCTTAGTTGTTGGGAAGGAATAGTTAATTATCGTTGATTAATTACCTTGCTAACTAATATCTAAATTAAAGATAATACTTATAAGTTTTATTGAAATTGGTTGAAATCCAAAAAATTAATTTAAAGGGTGAAAATAATTGGTTATTATTTAAGGAATATTTAAAATATTCCAGTGCAATCGAAAGAAGTTTGTTGTGTATGTGACTATTATAATAAAATAAAATAGAAGATGATTAAAACTGTTTGTAAGTTTTCAAAAATTATATTACAATTGAACTTAAATGGTTCATATGTTAACGAACACGTTATCCTTGTCATATACATATCCAAATAGTGAAAGTACTTTATTTTTAAACCATAACAGATATAAAAACAACGTGAGATCAAAAATTGTTTTAAGTTATTATAATTCTTTTACAATTTTCTGTTTTCCCCTACGATACCTAATCATTTAAATATTTAACTTTTTAACAATACACAATAACAATTGTGCAACAAGATTACATATATACTTTTTCCAAAAAGCATTTTCGTAATGTAGTAATATTTATCAATACAGAAATTCTACAATATAAAGTAAGGATATGATAATTCTACCCATTAATACAAATATCCACTGAATCAAGGCTTTTAATCATCAATCTTGAATTCCTGAAAAATTACATCAGGAACCTTTTCTATTAACTGTTTGCTCAACTATTTGCACATGTCCTTTGGTATGCTTTGTTAAAATCTCAATTTGCTTGTTCTCTGAAACGTTACGCAATTCTGATTAATCCTGTTCATACGTCCTTCTAGACTACGCATTAGTGAAGGAATAAAACTCGAATGACCGGATGTTTTATTTTGAAACCCATACGAGGGGGTGAAAGATTTTTATATCTGTTAGTCCTAGTTGTCTCTGTGATATCTCAAAAAGATCTTACGTATAAACAGATTATCAATTTTGTATGGAGCTTCATGCCCGCAAATGAAACACAGCGTTCGGTGATAGTGTACCTTACTCCATGTGATTTGGCTGAGAACTAGCGAAATTGTTTACATTGATGTTATTAGTAACCATGACGACAACAAATGTTTAAAACAATTCAATAGTATCATATTCAATTTCAACATCTGACGCAGTGATACGTGTAGCTGAATAAAATGAGCTACTGACTTGAAATTCTGTATGCAACCTCATCAAAGGCTGTCACACGACATGTGGTGTGGCGTATTATACATTATTTCTATAGTGTAAAAGATTGACTGCTAGAGCTAAGAACAGAATTTTGCTCTAAGATTCAATGGGTATCAGAGTAAAAGATTTGATTAAAAAATAAAATCATCCTCTTGTATAAATGTAATAGTGTTATTCTGTGCTACTATTTAAGAATACCACAGGAATAGATTATTTATATGGTTAATTGCGTTTTAAGCTGACATTTTAAAGTCTAAAGATTATTCACTTACTTAACAATTTGAAACTAAAAAGTAAATTCTGTAGTGATTGTACAATTAAACACCAAGGCTAATAGTTTCCACGGAACAATGCAAATAAAAATAGCAGTTTTGTATATGCTTCAAAATCATTGTAAATATTTAAATTAATTATAGCTTATCTAAAACAGTATCACTGTCTATCTTTTACAAAAATAAAACTTTTTCAAATAATAATAAATTTTTAAATAATTAAAATTTACATGTACAATAAAGAGTTCTAATTTACTGATAACTTCTTGGTAATTACTACAAGATTTCAACTTCGAAATAACTGTATTGATTTATTTACTAGTTAAGAGTTTTCGGTTAAATATTTATAAAGTTTTAATTTGTGTAATAGCGGTACATGGTATTATAATAAAAAAAATAAAAAGAGCAGTTGTGTATGTTTAAAAATTGTTGTAAATATTCAAATTACTTATTTAGCTTATCTAAAATAACCTAAATTGATACTTCGTCTTCATGAAAATGGTCTTTGTAATTTATTCCAATAGAGTACTTTCACTCAATTGCAGTCATAGCGTAAAAATTCTGAAGTCTTACGTTTTTATATATTGTGTGACGCTCTTTAGATAAAACGCTGAAACCTGACTGAAAATAGATTCGTTGAAAAATAAGCTTGTGTCCGAATCTGATGAAAATATTTCATTTAAAGGTTTGCAAATATATAATAAATTCCACTAAACAAATTAATGTAAGTATTTCATAAATAGAGCAGGCCTCAGTAAAACCCTGACTGCGTTTCCCTTAGATGAGTTTCTTGAAATACAACAAAAATAAATGTTCCAATATTGAGGTTTTAGAAGGGTCTAATGATGGTTCCGTGTTGCTTTGATCTTTTGCTCCGTGACTTCCGCAAACAAGGCGGTCCCACTTTGTCTCCTGTCTTCACACGTTTCCTTCTAATCTGCAGCCTCATCGTCACAAGTAATAGACAAAAAATGTCACTAAGTTTTCCACTAAAACAGAAACGGTAATGTTTTATAGTGTAAATGTCGTATACAACTAACGCTTATTCCGGACAAAACACTTTGTAGAATTAGTTCTTGAGATGAGACAATTATATTTTATAGGTAGCTTTCCAAAAAGTCCGTAGCCTTCTTAATCAAAATATTTATGTTCATAGTTAGACAGTAATAATGTTAGCTAAATTAGATAGTAAATGTGTCTCACGATCGTGGATAGCCACAGTCTGAATGATGTAACTAAATTGATAAATGTTTAGTCAAAGGTAAAATTCAAAGGCTAAGCAAAATTGTGAATACTATTATATCTTGTTTTATGCATTATGAGCATTACTGGACTTAATTATTATATTTTCAATGCCTCAGGTGAATTATACTTATTGATCCGGTGAAAAAATTAATCTAACTTAGTGAAAAAGGTTAACTAACCAAGTATATTTTTTTATTTACAATAACTCGTTGTTTAAAATTAATTTAATTAAAATTAAATTGTTTGTCTTATTAAATTAAAAAAAGTAATTTAAATATAGTCTTAAACTGTGGCAAAATAAATCCTCAAAATAAAGGCAAATTAGCTAAGTAATCCACTGCGAAGTACGTGGCATTAATTTAATTATTGTAAATAAATGAAAACAGTAACTATAATAATGCATTGTTAAAACTACAAAATCGATCACATATTGTTCGTCTTTCAAACAAGAGAATGAACATGTATCCAAAACTGGCCCACGTGGAAACCTAGTTTTAAAATAAATTTTTTTAGCTCCTAAATAGTTTTATGCTATTTTATGAATTATTTTTTAAATGTCTGAATTCATTACAAGTAATGTCTGAATTTGGTGATTTCACATTATTTGTGCTAGAAAATTGTAAAGTAGTACTTGTGAATAAACAGGTTTATTAATGAAAAAGTGTCCTCAAAATAAAGAGTTAAGCTAATTGTTTTAACTTAATATAGAACTAAAGTAGTTTATTGCGTAAAGTTAAAATACATCAAGGTTTATCAATTGAAATTTGACCAGGACAAGTATAACAGTCACATACAAAGCAATAATTCCTGCTATATAATTTCTCAGGATAATGTCCTGCCATTTGCGCACTCCGAGGTTTAGTAAAAATGTTCACTACATCTCCCCGTTAGATTATTGTGATTGAGATCGGATAATATTGTCTATTAATTTTATAAATACTTATATATAATATATTATTTTTATTAAGTACTCGTAATATAGGTAAACATATCATACGTATTTTTCATTCTCTTTGTAGGCGTATATCAAGGATGGAAAAGTTTTATGATTTTAAATATTAACTACTGATCCCAAAATATTACTATAATAATGGATAAGATATGGATTTGAAAATAACACAGTTTATGTAGCTACAACTTTGCATAACCCTTTTGGATACTGCCAATTTTGGTGCACTAAGTCATTGACACAGACGTTGGCCAAAACAGTGAATTAAACTATTACTTTAGCTTCCTTTGGGGAAAGGGTTAAGTCAACCAGTGTATAGAAAAGAATAACATAGATTGAGTTCATGAGAAGTTTTACTTTAACTAGTACGTTAATTCAAACAGAAAATTGAATTCATGTCATAAATTCACCATTTGGTTTGTTACAGCATTGGTTCTTATGAAGGGTAGATACAATTTCAATCCAAATAGAATATTTACCAATGTAGATAAGTAACATATTCGTTTAAAATATCAAAAATATACATGCACGATGGAGATACGCATATCAGGGGCTTTAGATAAGAGTGGAATAAGGTTTCCTGGGTTTACCTTAATGATGTTGACTATGGCCGTGAAGTGGGCATTGTGTTTCACCAAGAAATTAAGTTCCTAGATTGTTTTTGGACGGGGTTTTTACTCTGGACTTAAATTCACTTGTACTTTTATTTAGTTTTGCATTATATATAATATATATTTTAGTAACCCTGTTATCGTTACAGGGGTAATATTTTTGTTATATTATTGCAAATAAATTCTTAGCAGAATAATAAAATAATTTGGTCGGGTAGTAATTTTTTCTCTATTGCAGTTTGTAATCAATTTACAACTCACCGGTACCACCTAACGCGCCTTGTCCGTAAGTAGAATTAACATGATGTTCATAATATATTAGCCCTTTTCATGCAAGTCATCTATCTTTTTTGTATTATACTAGAAAATCTGAGAATTATAAAATAAAATACCTTTGATAATATCGTATTTGCCATAAATAAATAAACATTGGGGATAAAATGTGTTTGAATCCTTTTCAACATTCATAAAGCAAACTACCGACAGGCATCTTATTTATTAATATTTACTTTAAAAGAAAGACATTCTTCAGATCTGAAATTAGAGACACAATTACAAACATATTAGACAGTAGACTTAGGATCTAGTGTTTCAAATTGGTCCTGACAGGGATATGCAAAAATTCATGAAGTAGTAGACAAACTCTACCAACGGGAACATTAGTTAATGACCCCCGTCAGCAACTAAGAATACGGAGGAGTGAGAATTTTGTTGAAGTAGTTCTCTTTCAAATAATGTATTGGTTAAGTTGGTGACTTCATTTGGTAGATAGTTACATATATGACCAACACGTGATGAACCTAAACGTGTTGATATTATGGGGAATGTAACTGTTTGAGATGATCGATGGAACCGCCATGGTTACAATTTCTATTACTGCACCTTCTTTAAAGTTACCCTCGAGCGTATGCTATACATAGATATCGTTTGCAACATTCCAATTTCATAGTTTAATTTCTCTCAATTTAATACCAGTAAATTGCTTTTTAATTATAACTGAAGTATTTAGGTACTCAAAAACCTTTCACCTATAAATTAAATTACAATATACTCATAACCAAACGATGATGTAAAAATATAGAATCTTGTGGAATTTTTAGAAACGTTAAAAATACAATAGATCAATATGGATATAATATTGTATTGCAAAACGTGACTAAGATATAAGACCCGTTGATCGAGCAGTCTAAGGAGTCGGATTTGCGTTTAAGTTACAGATAGCGCAGGTTTTTGTATGTGTGATCTTGCACTTTTTATCAATAATTTCTACATTCTACAGTGTCAGATAACCTCCTTATTGTTATTGGTATGATTCTGGTACAATTTTGCCCATGGGCTAAAGAAGGCTTAAATGAGGATTGGTCTCTTGAAAGAACATATATTTGTGTGGAATAAATATAAACATACTGTGTATGTTAATAATTTTAATATCAATAAATGTTTTATTCATTCGATTTTGAGTTATTTGTTAAGACTTGGAAAATACCTATGTGAGGAATTATTACATATGGAAACCGCAATGAGACCAAGAATATATATTTACATGTTACTAAAATACATTCATTAAAATATATTTAAGAGGATGTACATATTTTTGGTTTTAAACATATTTAATATGTAAATTATTTGCTTTTCACTTACATTTAAAGCCACTTCAGTAAACCCTGATCTAATATTCCATACATTAATAGAGTAGTGCCGTAGAAATACTTATATTATACACTTTATTTTACAAACAATCACGTTCATGAAATCATATTTCTATAGTCCTTTTTTCAGATCATCAGAGAAATATACATGATTCTTATAAAGATGGTAAATATCTATTTACTGAATGCAACAATCATTTATAATAACATTGCTAACATCTGAGTGATGTGCAGATTGTTAAGTAAAGTTTTCCGGAAGTCTCAAATAGAAAATCATGAATGATCTCTGCTTCTTTTTTCAGCTTGACATAATATTCAATTCTAATTAAAAGCAGTTTGATATGCGGCACCATGGAGAACGTTCTTATTGATGTGTACAACTTCTATCAACATATAGAAGCTTCATTCATTATCGATTGATGTCATTAAACAACATTAATGCATTAATTATGTTGTTATAATGCCATTAACGTATTAATGCATTTTCATCAAAAAATTAGATGCAGTGAAAATTTAAAGGGCAATAAGCTATTCCTTAAAGTGCGGCTACTTTGTATATAATATTTCATCTTGTACAAAATTGATTTAAAAATCATAGTTAACTGTTCTTAACAGATAAAGTTTGCCAATCCGGTGAGATGGTAATATAATGCTTTCTATTAAATTAAAAATGTTCTAGTATGACGAGACAAAACACAAAGTTATTACGATATTAATAAATCTACCGATAACAATAATATTTACGTTAAAACATACCATAGTTAAAGATCATGTTTATATTTAAGTCAAGTGAGTCAAGAAAAATCTACCAAAGTTTATAATATTATTTTGTACACATGAACATAAATTATCCATACATAGTTAATCAAATCATTCAATTTATTTTTGGATTCTAAAATTACTATACATTTAACTATAGCTTTAAATATTTAAAACAAATACTGAAATAAATTCTCCTCATGTAATGGTAAAATAAGGATTTTATATTTACCTTTGTTCATACTACATTGTTTTAAATGCATAATGTATAGTATATGTTATATTTGTTAAATATCATGATGAAATAAGAAGATAAAATTTTTTTAATAATAAATATCAAGTCTTCTACTTCCATATGTACATCATAATTCGTAGTCCATTTATGTAATACGATACCCTAAATTCGGTAAACAGAGGACCGTACATACAGAATTTTAGTATTTAAAGACGCAAAATATACTGAATTGTCTGACTTAGACTAAACCGACTTATTACGAAAATAATATGAGTGAAATCTTATTTACGTAAACTAAATGCCAAGGGCATTAAATTTTTAGAGCCTCTAAACAATAACATAAAAAATTCATGCAGCTGTAGATTTCCAAATTGGTAAAACAGCTGTTAAAACTTAAAATTCATAAAATCTTTTTCTTTCAGGATTGAAAGGTAACAGCTTTATCATCACGCGGATTTTTTATTTTTATCAAATTAGAACATACATACATTTAATACGTTTTAAGCATAAGGCCTTTAAAGGTATTATACCCATGGTCAGCAAACGTCTAACGTAATTAGTAACAAAGGGCATGGACTCTGGCCGGACAAAATTTTGAAACAGTTTGAAATTCAATATTTAAAATATTTAATATTGAATGTAAAGGTTATAAATAATATAAATTAAAGGAGTATGAGGATAGACTGATTGAAATAATAGTGTTACTATGTTTACTTGGCGTAAACAACAAAACAATGGAAGATAAACCAAACATTTATACCGGGGTAGAAATTATTTCTTTTATTTTGCTTAATACAATAAAAGTGTCCATTATTTTTGTATAAGTACTGATCCACAATTACACGAGTAGCAGAGAGCTAGCTGATGAGCACTTGTAATGGAACAGACGACTGAGAGGAGCCAAAGCACTGTCCCCCGGGAAACTGTTTGTCAGGGTTTGTTTGCTTTGTCCGTGACTGCAGTGTTTGCTCTGGACTTTCTCATGATCAAGTCGCTCGACTCTGAAGATGAGAAATGTCAACTGTAAAATGCAGCAAAAATACTGTCCGGATTGATTCAGGTGAAACTTTTTGAAATTAACTTTACAGGTGACTTTACATTTTAGATTTTACTGCTGACCTAATATTATATTTATTATTATATTATTATAAAACTGTAACACTTTGTAACCTCCTAAGTACATGCGATTCATATATTTTAGTCTTATTCAGAGATTTTTTCAAACCATCGCTAAAATGATTGGGATATTGTTAGCGATATATTAGAAGCGAAAATTAAATTAAATCAATAAGATTTCTGTTGTTGTTTATTCTTATCATCTGTCTGTACTTGGTTTCAATTTATAAACAATTATTTACAAAATAAATCAGATAACTGAGTCTTAATTTGGTAATCTCTTTATATGCACTTGTTTGACCAAGAAAAAAGTAGTGTTGAATGTCCAGACTAAATTAAAAAATGGTATTGAAACTAAAATGTATCTATACTTTACCTTCACGTATATAAATAATTACATATCATCCGGATGATCTCTATTAACATAATTTTGTTTATAGCTTGGAAAATAAAATAAAATTGGGCCACTCATATGACATATATCATAGGGTAAGGGAAAACCCCTTCTGAGATCTAGCAGGGAATACTTATGTTATTTTAACAAGGATTTTGGAACTTTATCTTTACGTTAAGTTATCAATAATAAAGAAATATTATAAGCAGTGTAACTAATTTAATAACTGTAGTTTTAGATGTACACACTAATAAATGTCATCTAATTTTTCTCTGATCGAAGCTAATTTAAAAAATAAAACAACAAACAGTACACAGCTAGGTGAAATTTTTTAATTAAATGCATATTTGCAGGAGGAAATAAAAACTTTGCCATTTTAAATTTCAGATAATGAACAGACACTAAAATATCATTAAAGATCATTTCTCAAGTAAAGGTTGTTAAATGTTTCAAGATTATGAACAGAGTTATTCTTCTATTTAATAATCAAATAGTGCAAGTTTTTAATGAAAGCAATTAAAGTTATCTAGAAGTTCATGGTTACAAATTTTCTTCTTATTTCATATAGCAATACTTGTATATGATTATGATATTGTAAAAAAATTAATTTATTAACTAAATATAGTTTATTTTAAAAAACCCTCATAGATAAAATAGAATATACAAAGGAATGTTACAACGTACTGATGGCGAGAGAAAAGAAGAGACCTGGATTCTGGCCTATCTGAAATCTGCAGGCGTTACTACTAGTATGTTGCCGCGCCCTGTTTCGTAATTCCATTATTGTTTTACTGTTCCATTGCTAGGATAAACAATTCGCAGGGTTGGCTGTGGGGCGAAGCGCCTGAAATTACCGGGCGGCAACACACTAGTACACAGCTGTGCGCCGGCACGGGCCAGGTCTCTTCTTTTCTCTCGCCAACAGTATATTGAATCCGTGATGTATCAAGCACAATCCGCGGACAGTGTAGAACATTTGAGTTGACATGTGATCTATTATGTCAACTCCATGTTATTTGTAGTGTCGCAGTGTACATAGTGGTCCACGTAGTGATGTGGGTCCATTTGTGTTGCTATGATTGAGGATAGTGGTTTGATACGTTACACATTAAATTTGACTGGATGGTCCTGCTAAATATTTTCCACTAATGTCAGAAGGAAACAATGCAGAAAGATATTATTTGATAAAACAGGCACGAGAGTTAGAAACAAATACATAAATGAACATCTATTGCTGTTTAAATTAACACATTTAAAACAAATCCTAAGAAATTAGACGCTGTTGAATATATTAAATAGATGTTTATGGTAGGTCTACACGTAATTCTAAAATAACAGGTGTGCCAAAGGCATTTTATTCCCAAATGGTCCGACGAATTGCAGAGACAGTTTTTGAAACTTTCACAATTCTCATTCATGTGCACTAATAGATATTATCAGTCGACTGACGGATTTCTTAAATAACACGTATGCCATAAAAATTTAACTGTTTCTCAGATGGCACTCTTGCATCTCTAGTTGAAAGATGTCTCCATTCCCGCAATATTCACAGATGATGGTAATATGAATTAAGTTATAGTAGCTTGGAACCCTAAGATGAATATTTTAGTCTTAGTGAGAGCAAAACAAGAGCACTTTACACAAGATAAATGGTTTTTTTTTGCAAAATACCGCATCATCATGGTGAGAGTTTGAGTACTGGTTGTAAGGAATTAATGAATTTTAGGGAATTGGGATCGAGTGCTTAGGTCTAATACTAATTCTGTGTCTGGTGACATATTAATATAAATATGACTTCAGAAGATTGTAAGTTTTAATTATCCATCGACATAAGTAAACATAAGTAAGTTGTTTTCTTACATGCATCCATCTACATAAGTAAGTTGTTAGAAAATGTATTCAAGTCAAAGTCAAGTCAAAAATTATTTATTTCTTCATCAAAAAAACATTTACATCTAGTTTTACATACATTTCATTAGGTGAAATAAAATATAATACAATAACTAATTATGTTGCAGTAAAAACTCTATAAAATAAAACTTAGAAATTAATTCCCAAACTAAGTAAGAACTTGTGTTTTGAGAATGAGTCTTGTAATGTACCGCATTGTTACTTAATATTTTATTGCAGCTTAATTACAATAAACTAAAAATAATTTCTATAAAAATAAATTAAAATTTCTGTAAAAATAAATATATAAATACTCAGAAACTAAAATTATTAATTGATTATGTTTTTAATAATTTAAAAAGAACATACTAAAGATTTCTTTGGTTATATGGGAGAAGACTATGGCAGTTGCAACCCTCCCACCCCCCACCCCCCACCTAATGACTCGACGTCCCCAATCACTCGCACTCACATACACCCAATACACACTACTCGAACAGTGCACACACACACACACACACACACACACACACACACACACACACACACACACACACACACACACCCCCACACACCCACACGCACACCATATACACACACACACACACCCAAACCGCGCGCGCGCACACACACACACACACACACACGCACGCACGCACGCACGCACACGCCGCACACCGCACACACTGACACACGCTAGCGCACAATGACACACATTTATACTACGTTTATGTCGAAAGTTTAAGTTTATATTTGTTTTTTTACCTATATATTGATGTTATAATTTGTTCAGTTCTGTCCCTTCCAACCTCCAGTAACCATGTATTAACTTTCTTTTTATATGTCGTGCTTGTATAAACGTTGTTGTGCTGTAGGTCTTCAGGTATATTTCTGTATAAATAGTGGGCTATAATGAACGGAATTAGTGGTCGAGTAAGTTCTTAAAAGTCTTGGTATACGTATTCCAACATTGTCCGCATTTCTAGTGTTGTAGTCATGAGTTATTTCGTCGAAGATTTCGTCGAACCGTTGTGTATATGCATCAACAATTTTCTAACAAATAACTGTCGTATGTCAAAAACTTTTAAGTTGTCGAAAACAGCATCTGTAGGGTATCGCCTATTTACTCTTAGAGCTGCTTTAACTATTGCCTTTTGTGTAACTAATAACGGTTGTAGAATTGTTTTGTACGCACCACCATATGCTATCAGTCCATTTTCTAAAATAGACTGTACATACGCGCAATAGGCCATTCTAATTTCCTTTAAATTTAAAAAGTGACTAATTTGTCTAAATGCATAAATAAATTTTCTAAGTTTTTTATTTAAATAATGTATATGTTCTGTCCAGCTTAACTTGCGATCAAAAAATACACCCAGATATTTATAAACTCGTCACACTTTCAATTTCCTCAAAATTACACGTTGTGTTGGCGAAATTTCCACAACTATGCAGTTTAATGTTTTGGATAGGTATGTCTCCTCTGTCTCTTAATGATATCGGCAGGAATTTTGTTTTTGGAACATTAAGTGTGAGTAGGTTGTGGTCTAGCCATTTTTTAACAGACTCAATATCTTTGGTGGCCTTGCCCCTCACTTCCTCCCAACTCTTACCATCAAAGAATAATCGCTGTATCATCGGCAAAGAGATAAAGCTTACCCGTTATATTTATTTTGGCAAGGTTATTTCGCGTATATGAGGAATAATGTGGGGCCGAGCGTACTCCCTTGAATGACGCCGTAATCTATGGTGGTTTCCCTACTATTAACGCCATTAATTGTAACAAACTGCTTCCTATTTTTCTAGATAAGATTTAAACCAATTTAATGAATTTCCTTTAATGCCAATTAACTCTAACTTACTTAGCAGTTTGACCCTATCTACCGAATCAAACGCCTTTGCGAGATCCAGAAACACCAACAGACAACGCCTGTTGCTACTAACAGCCTCGTTGATATCTTTATTCAAACAAAAAAGTGCATCTGCAGTGTTTCTAGATTTTCTGAAACCATACTGCGAGTCTGTTAAAATATTATTAATATTTAAATATTCAGTTAACTGTTCGTTTACTATCTTCTCAATTACCTTAGTGAAAACGCTCAATAATGATATAGGCCTGTAGTTAGATTTGATTGCAAATTCATTTGATTTATAAATTGGTACCACTTTAGCAATTTTGAAACGCGTTGGGGAATTTTCCAGAGCGGATGCTTTCGTTTATAATATGTAGAAGCGGTTTTCCCTAATACAATTTAAATTGTCTTTTAAAAAAGAAGCAGATATTCCGTCATAGGCCCGGAGCTGAGCCACCACGTAGTTGGTTGACGTGCCGTTGTAAGTCATCCTCCGTGACAGTGTGCAGTGTAAAGGTCGAGTAAGTCACATAGTCAGTGTCCGTCTACTACAGGTGGGCCGCTTGAATCAATCGCATTCGCCAGATTAGAACCGACTTGAGAAAAAATAATTGATTGATTAAATTCTTCTGCTACCTTTAACTTAATGTCTCCAGATCCTACTGTTTGATTAGTTGTAAATGTTCCAATGGAAATATATCTTTTTTTGTTTGTTCTACCAGCAAGTTCATTGACAGTTTTCCAAAAGCTTTTTGGATCATACTTTGCTTCGTTGAGTTTTTTCTCTATAGTATTGAATTTTAACATTTTTAATAATACTATTCAACCTATTTCTATATCGTAAGTAAACAAATTTTATATTATTGTTAAAAGGTTGAGATTTAACTAACTTACTAAGCTTTTTCTCGTCTTCTTATAGATCGTACTATTCCTTCAGTAATCCAGGGTTTTTATAGTCTTAAAAAAACAGGTTTTACTTTCATGGATTTTTTGATTTCTCTAAACAAACACTTATAATTCCAAAAAATCTGTTGGTACGGTATTCAAATCGGAAGCTTCCGTAACACCTGCCCAATTGCTGTTATTTATCTCTGCGGTTAGTTGTTTTTTTATCTATATAAGTACTACTGTTAAGTGTCCTGCTAGCATTGCTTCTTCTATTAAATTTTACTTCTAAAAACACTGCATAATGGTCTGTTATGTCTGTTTCGATCACTCCAGTCTGTATCACTCCGGTGCGCTATAGAGATGTCCTCATTTGCATGATTCACATCCAGGGCCTGGGCGACCATTCTCACTATATTGTAGATATCCTCATTACAGAGTAAGGGATTCCTCTAACTTCTATGTTTCGGTTTCTCGAATACTGCTGTATTTCGTTAATTTCATTTTGCATGCTGCCAACTTTCTTGTCTAATAGGGCGTTTTTATTGTATAAATCTTTACAACTTAACTTCAGGTCTGCATTTTCTTTTTTTTTTTTTTCAAGCGTAGTTAATTTTGTTGTACTCCATCTAGCGTAGTGCTGATATTCTTAAGTGTAATTTCAAGTGCAACGAAAACTCTCTTTATTTTCTTTGCTGTTTTTAAGCATTTCTTGTTGTATAGATTTTGAGAATACTCATTGCTGCTGTATCCTCCAGACCGGGACGTGTCACCGCTGGCACCTCCGGCTTGCAGTCCTCACACCTCCACTCCTCAATCTGCTTCTCTGTCATACCCTCCAACTTAGCCACCGTTCTGACACGACAACACGCCACATGAAACTTCCTTTGCAACATTTCTCGCACTTAATACCTTCTTTGCGATTTGATATTAACTGTTTACACTTACCACAAGCCATAGGTTAGGTTTTTCGAAAAAAAATAAATGCGAAAAAATAAAATATGTCTGACACACCTCCACGCTAGTCAATAACTCACTTATTACGGAAAAACAATAACTTTAAAAATTATTAAAATATGTATCACTTTATATGCAGATGCATAAAATTAATCAGGAAAGAAACGGGCAAGGAAGGTCGAGCTAACCTTATCAAGCGGAGCGGCTTATCATACGACCTTCCGACTCAGTGGCCTGATAACATCTGATTCATCGTATTCTAGGTATTGCTTATGTATTGCATTGCATAGAGATAACACAATGCGGTTCACCATCCGTCACATGTTAGGACACTAATTTAACATGCATGAAAAAGAAACCTCGTAGGTAATGAGTTAGTGAATAAACCCGAATTAACTTTGTACAAATAGAGAAGAAAAGTTTGGGACAGATTGTTCATTTGTGGAGACAAAAGACTTCACCACCTCTGCGGATATTGTACTCCGGGGAGCAGTTAGTCAGTGAGGGGTGGACAGAGAGGGTGGTTGGGAGGGAGATTGAGAAACAAAGGTCACCATGACTTGATAACTGTCAGAAATATTACAGCCAATAGGGAAAAAAATCTTCTTGATAACTTTAATTGAGAATATTTGGATATTCTCTTGGATGAATCTGCATACAGATGACTTTTGATTTGGATAATTAGTTTTATAGTTACTCTAAATTAAGTTTAGATAATTACTTCCATAAATTTTATAATACTGGTAAGAATGCAGTACATGCTTATATTATAGTGGTCAGAATAATAAATTAGATATTGGTAATAAAGATTGCATGTAATCACGCAATAGTAATTTATCATTAACGCTTTTTGTAACCAAAGAAAAGTATTTTAAATGGATATACCAAATGTTATATAGATATTATGTACATCCAATATATAAAAATACTTTTTTACCCATACAAAATAATGAGTTGTTTTATTTATTAGTAATCTATAATATAAATACAAAAATTATGTGCATGGATGAAAGTGATTACACGATGAGAAAGAGCATAATATCATCGTAAGTTTTCTTCAATTTAAAAGTGGTAAATATTGTAGTGTGTGCTCCTACTTATTAATATACCTTACAGATGTTTTTACAGGAAACAGAAAATTAGATCTGTCTAAATTTGCAGTATCCAAGTACTCTTGATACGCAATTATGAAAAATATAAGAAATAAGGTACTGTGCAATCTCTATTTTGAGGAACTAGATTTTTTAGTCCAAACCGGAGCTTAAAATGAGCTTATCAGCTTCAAAGCATATAGAAATCAAATCCTGGGTGTGTTTGATATATCATAATTTCAGCATACCCCTAAAATTCAGGAAAGGTATAAATATTCATATGGACAAACATTATAACTCATGCATTGTAGATTCAGGCTTGGACTTATGAAAAAGATTTCCCAGCAAACAATCGTACTTGAAGGTCACTTCCTAAAAGGGTTATACCACTTTTTATTCTTCGCAGTTCTTAGCAGAGCATGTAATAAAGTCCTCATTTTTTAAATGATATCATATACAAATTGTTCTGGAAAGATAATGTAGAAGACAGTCTCATCAACATATCTACCTTCTCGAATATATTTTATACGTCACCAAGAACGTAATGTGTATTCGTGGGAATATTGAGCTACCATTTTATGCCAAACCAAATACCATATTTTTGAAGAAGGAACTTAATATGCAATAACACATTCACATATAGCTACACAAAAACAGGAGCAACAGATAATATTAATCGTATGAATATTTTTAAACCTAGAAACTAAACACTTTCTTAGCTTCTTGATTCTATCATATTTGACAGATAAAAAGGACGTTACAATTTACGACAATCTTGCGTGTTACGATATGAGCATGAGCTTATTTCTCTCAGAAAATTGCTCATTATTAAATGACATAACGAAATATATACTCATGAAACTTAAAAGCATAGCGCAGTGAAGTTTGCCATATTTTTTTTAATACGCTCCACCCACTCCAGCGGAATTCTCAAAAAAGTTTACTTTCTTTTTAATTCTTCTAAGGCGCACTCACACTAGTGCAATGCAGCTGATTTTATCCGTGGCCTTCGAGAAGAAAGATGCCAATATAAATGTGTATACTTAGGCAGGAAAATTGTGACTTTAAGTCACGATAGAAAACTTACACATAGTACCCCAGTTAACCTGTGACAGATCTCGACTTCTACCTCTATGCTGTACTGTACCTGACGAGGTCTGGTGCTGACACCCATTGTACTCAGCTGCTGACGCTAATGATGCTGAAGCGACTGTCACTCAACACGTTTCCTCTACGCAGCTTCAATTACATGTGATACCTAAGATAGTTAAAGCTTTTGTTACGTTGAACAGACTCTCTTTGGACAGCCATACCATTTTATCAAAGACGTAGAAACAGGTAGGTTTAAGATTAATTATTCACAATCTGAAACTCATTCAGTTTCCAATATGGGCCAATTTTATAGTCTTATAATAAGTACCATTTTTAAACATACTTGTAAAATTAAGGTCTTTTTACACTTAATTCAACTTAAGTATACAACCATGGTTCAAAAACAAAAATTAAATGTTTTCAAACTGTATAGCAACAAGGCAGGAGTACGCCATACCAGAAGTCACGTAACAGGCTTTGCAAGAAAAATATAAAGTGGTTGTTTTCATTATTGACAGATGAAGACAGAAACTCAAATGGAAGAGACATTTAAAAATGTCCCGGTAATCAGAAAAAAATTGTGTCAGCCTACTGAGTGGAAGTTTTAACGACTCTCAGCCAAATCCCATAGTTGGGCATGTAACATCATACAGTTCATACTTATTTACGTATAAATTTGTCACTCACATCTTCGAGTTTATATTATCTTCCTCAAAATATCTTTTTCTTTGTGATACATTCATATTTGTTTCAAGAAATCTAGTTTTATATTAAAGCGTATTTTCTCTATTGTTTAAATAGTTAAAGCGTACAGACTACGTCACCATAATGCGATGTTGTGCGTGTTGGGATAGATACTCCACATATGATAATATGCAACATGTTATAATCTGTTATTTGTGTACTGAATTTTAAAAATGTACATTTATTCTACTATTTCTCGTGCCTATATGATAAAATAAACATTTTTGCGTTAGCAATAATTTTAAGTTTATCTGATGAGTAAGAATGGTGGCAACGATAATACGTGTAGTTATCTGAAACCGGATATAGACGTTAAATATGCTTTCAGTGGAGTTATAGCATACGTAATTCAATGACAACAAACTCTGTTTTGGTCTTAGTTTAAAAAAGAAATAAAAGAAATGTTTTATCACTTGTTTTTAACTCAAAATTTTACACCTCTACAATCATTTCGTAAATTAAGTCCAAAGTCATTGAATATAGTAATTATCGTTCGATATTACGTGGATAAAAATACTGCAGCCTGATTCAAAAGTTGCAGTGTTTCGTCTCATAGTACAATCTTCCTGAATCTGGGAACGTACAGGTTTAAAAGGCTTACTGTCGTTATATAAATATTAATAATAAATTCCATTAGGGAAATAAACATAAGTAGTGTATAAAGTAAACTGGTCTCGGTAAAAAATGAAAACTTTAGACAGGTTTCTTGAAATAAAACAAAGAGAAAGACTGCAATATGTAGGTTTCAGAAGGGTCTAATGAGGGTTCAGTGTTGTTTTGATCTTTTGTCCCGTAACTTCCGCAAACGAGGCGGTCTCACTTTGTCTGCTCGTCCGCACACGTCTCGCTGTGATATGCATCTTGCTTGTCTCAAGTAATGAATGGAATTTGTTTTTAAGTGTTTTCACTAAAAAATTGAAGCGATTAGTGTTTTATACTGGTATATATAGTAGGAAACTTGTGAGTTCAGTGAACACACTTTTAGAACTTTTACCACTGACAAATATCCGGTTCATATTATTTCAGTGTTCTCCCTTATCAGTAATAGTACTAGTTACTTCACTCTTTACTTGGTAGTATTTAGTGAGTAAGTCAGAGTAGCACAGTCAAAATAATGTATCTAAATGAACATATGGTACGTGAAAGGTTAAGAAAAATCAAAGATTAGGCGATATTGTGACGGACCTAATGTCAAGTTTTACATGTGTAGTCATTTTTACATCTAATGAATTAGATTTTCAATGATACAGCTGAATTATCTTTATTGCGCTAGCGAATGGAATATATAATATCATATAACTGTCTTCCGGCCAATTAAACTCCTTTCGTTCTTCAGAATTTGTTTTTCCAGTTGAGTTACACTCGATGTTCCTATCGTGAAAATATTAATGTTCTGAAATCGCTGTAATCTACTTTCGGTCTAAATATTTCCAGTGCTATATTTGAGGTTGAAAAAATATACAAACACGCATAGGTCTACTACTAAAAAGAGTAATTACGTAAAAACTCACTAACTTAAAAAAAACCTTTTGTGGGAAAATTACTGCAGTCAAAAAGTGTCTACAGCATTACCGCAGCTTTTCTAGTGTCTTCTACAGAGCATGTTGTGGCAATAACGCTGTTGTTTATATCGTACATTTATTCATTGTTGTGTAGTATACTGACAATCACCTATTGGCGCAGTTACAGACATAAAATAAGACAAAATTAGAGGTGAGGAGTGTAGAAGAGAGTTTACGACCTAGCGAGAATCACGACATCACACCGGAGATCAAGAGAAGTGGAGAACACGGAGAGTGCATTACCGTAGCCGCTGTAGTGTCTTCTACAGAGCATGTTGTGGCAATAACGCTGTTGTTTATATCGTACATTTATTCATTGTTGTTGTAGTATACTGACAATCACCTATTGGCGCAGTTACAGACATAAAATAAGACAAAATTAGAGGTGAGGAGTGTAGAAGAGAGTTTACGACCTAGCGAGAATCACGACATCACACCGGAGATCAAGAGAAGTGGAGAACACGGAGAGTGCATTACCGTAGCCGCTGTAGTGTCTTCTACAGAGCATGTTGTGGCAATAACGCTGTTGTTTATATCGTACATTTATTCATTGTTGTGTAGTATACTGACAATCACCTATTGGCGCAGTTACAGACATAAAATAAGACAAAATTAGAGGTGAGGAGTGTAGAAGAGAGTTTACGACCTAGCGAGAATCACGACATCACACCGGAGATCAAGAGAAGTGGAGAACACGGAGAGTGCATTACCGTAGCCGCTGTAGTGTCTTCTACAGAGCATGTTGTGGCAATAACGCTGTTGTTTATATCGTACATTTATTCATTGTTGTTGTAGTATACTGACAATCACCTATTGGCGCAGTTACAGACATAAAATAAGACAAAATTAGAGGTGAGGAGTGTAGAAGAGAGTTTACGACCTAGCGAGAATCACGACATCACACCGGAGATCAAGAGAAGTGGAGAACACGGAGAGTGCATTACCGTAGCCGCTGTAGTGTCTTCTACAGAGCTTGTTGTGGCAATAACGCTGCTGTTTATATAATTTTGCCAATGATTCACTCTTGTGGAATAACTAACAACCTACATAACTGCGTAGTAACAGACATGTCATATATTTCCATGTCTGTGTGTTTATTTGATATAGTTTACTGTTTAGCTTATTGAAAGCATCCAAGAAAAAAAAACTCAGATATAGCCTTATAAAAACAGTTTAAATTGATTCAGTATTCCCTTTTTAAAATAAAGTTATTAAACAGGTACATTGAAAGGTTTATAATTCAACTCACACATCAAAAACTCAAAAAAAGTCATTGCCGTACACATCTCGCGGCTTCTAAATACGTTGACAAACAACAATAAAAAGTTCGATTGAGTAAAACCTATAAAATGTACTACTATATATTTTTATATGTCTTGATAGATACGCTAGTTAAAAATGTCATTGTTATGCAGAATAATGACTCTTTACAAAAATTCTATTGTAATATTTTAATGAATATTTTCCCCTACAAACCACCTTGCCTTGACTCTTTTAATACAGATAGATTAAAAAGAATAGATAAAAGTTAACACGAAGTTAATTTCATGAGAAGTTTGTTAATAAGTTGCTTGAGCAGTTAATAATGTTAATGAGTTAATAATGTTTTCATTATATCTAGATAGACTGAGCTTTATTTTTATTATTATAATAAGACTCTATACCATCATTTAAAATAGTTTAGGTCATTCTATGGTATGGATCGATGGCCTAAGTTAATAAATTTTGCTCCTATTGTCCGATGTAACCACCTTCTCTGATTGGTCGACTCATCGTGCGGTCCCCGTCTAAGTCTGTTCTAAGCGTCCCTCGAAGTACGGGGCCGGCAGTGTACCTTCGGAGTCGTTCCGAATAGGACATGGTTCGGGAGCGGTCACTCGCCCTTTGTTCTTTAGTTGGCAATATGATGGTGTCTTCTCGGAAGTCACCGCGTTCTGAAGTAGCAGAAACCTCTAAATTATAGTGGATATGTACGGTTGTATTCTCTGAACCAAAACAAAGCAGCTTAAATATTAGTTGGTCCGAGCCCAGATGTATGCTTTTTTTATTGATATTTATAATCCCAATCCTCCAAAAATACATAAAGAAGTTTACCTGAAAACAGCATTTTACCATTGTCATTTACCGATATTATTGAGGGAGGAAGATTTCAGCAACTTTGTAGAACAATGAATGTTCTAAAAACTTTAATTTTTTGGTATTCGTTGTGCATGTGATAGTGTCTTCAATAGTTAATTATTTTAATAGAAATAGGCTAATAAGGCTAATTATGCTTTTATCATACTCTTCCTTTTTATGATTTCCCTATTTGATTAATTAGTAAAAAATATAGATACCTCTATAAAATAAAGACACAGTGTCTTCTTGTTTAAATAGCTTAATGGTATTTGGGTTAGGTTTTGCAAAGATTATTACTATTGAGGCTGAACGAATTTTAATTTCTGATAATCGGTCTTTTAGCACTTGAACGAACTGACCTATATACTTGAAATTTTGCCTTTATTACAATGAAAACATCATTGAATTGATGGTGCATGTCATTAAATGGGATTTGGCTGAGCGTAAGCGAACATTTTTACACTGGGTACTATAATGATGGGAACTGTAAAATTCTAAAATAAATAAATTTGTAAACAATCACAAAATTGGGTATATATAAACATTTAACATGTGACACAGTGACATATCTAGCCTTTAAAATTTGATATTGATTTAAAACTGTGCATGCAACCTTAGAAAATCCTGTTACGCGACATATATTGTAAGCTAAATACTTTAACGCAGGTGAATCTTCATTGGATACAGGAGAACACGGCATAAAAATAACGTTAGCTTGGCATGTGAATGTGGACCGTGTACTCTCAGGGTAAGTAACTTAAGTAACATGAGTAACAACGCTGAAGCATCGAACACTATATCCGTCTGTATTGTCTGTAAATAAACACAGTCAGTTTCCATTGGCAGTATCCAGAGAGATATGTTCGGTGGGTGACAAAATAATACCTCTTTGTTTCGTACAAGTTGCCAAGGAAGAGACCAAAACAAGGCCGATTCTTGATTAAGGCCCGACCTCAGACTCCAATATCGTTACCTTTCACTTTGTTACTCTCCGAGGTGGTCCTCTATTTACGTGAGTTTGAAGGCAAAATGCAATATTGTTTCTTTAGAGAAGCGAATCCCGTTATTTTTTGTGAACCCATTACTGGACTACTAATTAGTTTAACATTATATATAGATAATTATAAATATAGTTTTTCTAAATCTGTTATTTTCCTTCTACACCGTAATCCATAAAAATGACTAAAAATACTGCATTTACTATGGGTAAAGAAAAAATCCCATAAACAATAGTTTAAAGATATTATTACGTTAGTTTTCAATAATATATGTGACAAAGATGTGAAAATATTGTATAAGGGATCTCACGTTTGTACAAATATGACAGACTATATATTATTCCTTACAAACAGCAATATTGGCTAGGTGGTTCTTGATTTGTTTTGTCTGTGGCTGCAATACTGCAGTATACTCTGATTGTGTCCTAGATTACGTCACAATAAACAGGTCGGCTGTATAAAGACAAATTGTCTGTAGAATATTCTGTAGATACTCCCCTTAGATTATACTTACCATCTATAAGTTTCACCTTAATTAAAATTAATACACATGTTTGAAATAAATTTATAGTATAACCACATGTATCTGAATCTCACATAACAAATATTTGAAAATAAATACCTTGTTCAAATAATACACCTAAAAAATATATTGCACTTAACGATGATAAAAATGTTTCTACTATTAAGTTCGACAAAATACTCCTTGAATATTGAAAAAAATAATTCAAGACTAAACAGGAAACTATACAGTAATAAACTATTCATAATAGTTTTATCACCTTTTTCACGTTTATAAATCATGGCTTTTGAACATTTTAGTTTCTACAGACTTCTTGCTTATGACAGCTTCAAGCATGTGGTAAGTCCCTGAAAATTACGGAACTTGTGAGTTCCCAGTTTCTAGGAACTTCACACCTCTGGGGCTTTGAGTGTCTATTCTGGTTTATATAGCGTACGATAAATCATGAGAATGAACGCTCTCATCTTATTTGATATTTTGTTCACTGTTTCTTGAAAACTACCAGTCTATAGACACTCTCAGTTATTAGGGGTTCCTACACTCAAGGTCATTCATTGAAACCCTCCTTCAATCAAAGTTGTATATAATAATAGTCATGTAAAAATCTATTTAGTATATAATGTATTATTATTCTGTAGTGTTATTTATTTAAATTAATTAATTGCGCCAATTTTCTCCACATTAATGATCCAAGGAAGTCCATAAATCTTGTGCATTAGTTGTAATGTTAATCTATTGGATTTACGTCCTCAGTTTTATAAAATTCCAAAACAATAATTTCATTAACTTTAAATCCAAGGCAGTATTAAGAAAATATTGCATTGTGCTATTATATTGATCACTTGACTATCAGATTTATGAAAAAATTGTGTTGACATTTATTTCATAAAAAGGTTATTCTTGAATTGATTCAGATCCACGATAAATAAGGAGAGACTAGTATAAACAATTGTTTATCATTGAAACACATCGCATGCTTGGCACCATTGCCACTTATGGGATATACAAAGTTCACGTTTTTTATAGAACTTACGTACACAACTACACGAGTAGTTGTCCAAGGCAAAGGATATGGCCCTAGGATGTTCCCAAAACACTCCCATTTGACCATAATTTATCTCTATGTATATAAAATTTGTTTTGTTAATAAACGTTAACAATTTTATTTAAGGACCATAAGGCAGACAGTAGAAAGTTGGGTGAAACATTTTTAAACATCAAACTTTTAATTATTTAAATTGTACTGATTTTGTATGCGTGATATTTCTATCCCAATAAAAATTATCTACATAACGCCTTCTGATTGTAAGGATAAGTCACGTGATTGTTGCTAAAAAGATTTTTGAAACTACCTTTTTTTTGTTCTCTTAGGACAATAAGCTTATAAATTGCACTTAGTCCTGTAAGAACCTTTTCGCTGCTTCCGGAGTGATAGGATATTCAGGATGGGTAAGGTTATGGAGTAGGGGCCGCCTCCTATTGAGATCCATGAGGAAGAATTAGGGGACTACATCTCAAAGTCATCCTGGAAGAAGGGGAGGCCAGCTCTGAACGTGCCTCTACAGTCAAAGTAGGCAAGGGGTTGCACACCCTTGTTGAGGTTAACAAGAACCTATGATGTAAGGGAACAAACCCCACCAACTCCAACAGTCATCTTCCACAGTAGATTAGACGTATCGAATTGCCCATGAACCCCAGAATCTCAAAATTTGCGGTTAGTGATGTGCCGCTACTGGACATCCATAAGGTTGCCCAGATTGAAGTGGCACATCGGTTTTTTGCTGTGCCCAGTGGTGGGTTCAACTGGTAGGTATAAACCAGCCAGAAGTGATCCCTACTGGGTTTGAAACTAGCCTTGGTTAATATGTCAAATAATCTTCCCTTAACCTAGAGCCCAGCTGTCGTGTTCCCTTGATACAAATAAAATTCTAAAAATTCGGGAATTTAAGCAGAAGTAACTTACAACTATCTACAGTTAGTTGTAATTTTTCGTTCCCAACTATAGTTAATTTTGTAGCAAGGTGAAGCCTTGCAAATCCTTTTGGTCTATGCAAATTCCAAATAAATTTTATATATTTCATTAAAAAGTTACATTAAGATATCCAACACCGATTTTCTTCTATGGCACATAACGAACCGTTTAGGTACTGGAACGAATGGTTCTTTTCATTGACTTTGAATTGTATATTAAAAACATAGAACACGTTTTGGAACACTATATATTCAATGGTTAAATTGCAGAAAAGGATTTGATCATGCTTTTATATTTATAGCCACTTTAACTAAGATGCTTTCGCTCCCAATATCAACAACACTAACAAGGAAGTCTAATTAACTACACAAATCAGTGAAATATCTGTAAAACTAATTTTAATGCAGGCGATTACATTGAGGTCCAGAAAAAAACGCAATGTTGAAAGTGTAAGTCCATTTCTTTACTCTTGTAGCCTGTAAAATCATGTCTTTTTATTTCAAAATGTCTTATCAATAACACGTTGTCATGGAATTTCTTACTTAGTCCTACCTTCCTGCTATTAGGCATGCAGCTGTGCTGTGTAGTGTGTTTTGATTTTGTGTTTTAGGTTTTTTGGAAATGGCCAGAATAACTTATCCGTTTATAATGATTTCAAACAATTTCCATAATTTTCCAACACTTTCCTTGTTCTCAATGTCATTGACACAAACGTTGCCGTGTGAGTTTACACCTTAAAAGATAATTTCTTGGTAATTGTTTTCTCAATATGATTCTTTCAGAGGCCACATACCTTAGCAATGCAAATAATTTGCCTAATCAACCATCAACCGTAATACCTGATGGCTATGACTATCATGTAATTAATTCTGGGCCTGAACAAAGTAAAAATGCTTGAGGATGCAAATCACGTAATACAACTACACGTACAACTCACATAACTCTAGAAAATAAAAATATCTTCCACTATATTCAAAATATTGTGAGGTTTGTAAAATCAGTCTGTAATGGAAGATTTTAGTTGAGTTCTTAAAAGGAATGTTAAACTTCAAACACTTTCTAATCTTAGTTTTTGTTGTAGAGTTATGGGATATATAGTTTGGATTTTAAATAAACATTAATATATGTAAAACGTTTTTTAGATATTAGTATCGGATTTTTGAAACAAATTCTAATATCTTTTATACTTTATCAAATAAATAATAAAAATGCGTACACTTTTTAAGAAATATCTAATTAGAAGCTTCTATATACGTATTCATCATACATAAGACTTCTCTCAAAATGATAGGATCAACAATAAGGGCGTTAAAATGTGAAGTGAAGAGTGCGTATTGCTCTTGTGAGAAAAAAATTGAAAGCTTATTAATGAAATTGACCTCTGCAATCTTCTGTTAATACGTGGATAGGTCGTAAAATGTGACATTTAACAAAATATGATTAGTTTTTTAGTGTAAATCAAATATAAATTTGAATAGTGTCGGTTAAGTAGCCATAATTTGAAATCTTTAATTCCTTCTACATTGAAACTTGAAAACTGTTCATATTTTTATTAGGAAACTAGGTTATGCCTGCAGTATTTATTTTTAATTTTTTGTTTTTTTTAATAAACGTGCATAGTCTTTATGTTATGACACTTGAAGAAGAGGATAGGTCCAAACTGTCGAAACGTTATGTGTTTTCCCTAATGGAGGATTGTACCTACTTCTTTAGTTTCATTCTTTTATTCCAACTGAAATAAACTCATTACTTAATACCTATGATTTCTTTATTAACACAGGTTTTATAAAGAAGATTTAATTGTAGGTCAATAAGTTAATTACTTACTTACTTACATACAGAATGAGCGTGTGTTTGTGTGAGCAAGTTTTAACATAATTCATCTTTATTCTTAGTTATCTTCAAGAGACTGCTTGAAGAATATATTTCCAATATCCTACGCTTCTATATGATACTAATGACCAAAGACCAATACAAGATCAATAAAAATATTTTAAATATGTTACACTAAACATTTAGCGGAATTAATTTATATTATAGTATTCAATAGTATTGTATTCAAAAGTGAACAGTAATAAGCATATATCCATTAGAATACTGAAGAATAACAATAATTTTTATATATAAAGTCTTATGCTTAGTTCGACAATCACACGAATCGTCATAAATTCTTTTAATATGCCATGTTTGGTAAATATATAAAGTTAAAAGTTTTGACGCGTTTATTAAGGTCCTGGGTAAAAATATTTGCACTAATTCAAACATTGTTATCCACTACTACATTGGATTATTAAAGTTTGCTTAAAATATGCTAGAAAATATTGTTTCACTCTAAGATTAACTTTGTAATAAATCTGAAATATAATTTGAATAACGAAAACACTAAAAAGTAATCTTTACCTAAAGCGTTACAAATACTAGAAGTGTAGTAATGTTTCATTTTGAAATATTAGAGTTCAAAAGAATGTTTCACCTTTAGGGCAAACTGTGCGAGCACTTATTATTTACGACCTAACTTTTACATACAACTTGGTTATTTATATAAGTGTGATAACAGGGTATTAATCTTTTTAGTCCAACATACAGTTTTTATCTCTCCCATTATTAAACTTTCTCCCATCTCCAAATTGATGAAAAAAAGTATTTTAATCGTTACAATTACAATAAATAGAATTTTTTAATAAATTGGAATAAAATAACGTAGTTTCCCAGAAGCTTTTTGCCGCTACTTCTAATCGTTTTTGACAGGAATTACTTTGTAACATTCCTTCTTTCTCGTAGGGCTATATTTCAGGATAATAATAAAAATCTAACGGTTTTTACTATATATATATATCTTTATTTTAGTGTTATGTAGTTAATATAGTTCATTAATATCACGAAAACATATGTAACTAATTGAAAGTGCTTGTATTTCACAAACATTTTTTAATTGAAATTTGATGAAAATGTGGTAAATGAGAAGGGAGAGAGTACTACGTATAAAAATACATATTTTAGTATTTCACCAATAAGAAAAAAAAACTGTCATTGATCATGTCATTCACATTTATTTATTTCGAAATTTAGGCAGATCTTACTATGTGTTTGAGAACACATCGGATTGAATACATAGACATCTATGGTTGAGAATAAAGTTATAAAAGTGTATACATTATTTTACTCCTTACCTCTTAAATAAAAAGAACATCACTATTTAGAGAAGTAATAGAGGAATTATTCATAAAGACCCTTAAAAACCATACAGTCCAGCAAAATAAGCAATCCTGAAGTGAGTAATATAATTATTTAAAGTCAGTTAATCCAAATAAGAAAGATTGTAGGGGTAGAGATGAAAAATATATATGAATAGGGGGGAGGGATAGGATTAATAGTGGTGTAGAGTACTCCGTGACTCTATTTTTTGACGCAAGCAGTGTTTGCAGCATCAGGCATTAAGTTACACATTAAACTGAAGCTGCACGTTGCCAGCTATCTCACTAACACCATTATCAGACTCTGATCTCCTGCGCTTAGGGCAACGAGTCAGCTGTGTTAAAGCTCTTATTACCAGCTATCTAAACGAGGAACTGTGCTTTTGTATTGTTATTATGGAAGGCTTATTATTTTCATTACATATATAATAACATTTTAATACGCTTTATTAGTAGAATCAGAGAGAAAACAGCTTTCTGCGTTGGGATTTATAAAACATAAGTAATTCCAGAATGGTAAAATAGATAAACTTTCTCCTGCGTATTTAGAAATTTGACAGAAATCGGCTCTCTTAATAACAATTTTAGCAGAACCAACGTGATATAAACGTATTTAAATTATTTTTGTTATTATAACAAAGTCAATTTAATAATAAAAGATTACCTCAACAGTAACATCGTCCAAAATTTATATTTTAACTACATGTATTATAGCTAGACAAAAAATTGTACAGTTGTTTACAACGTAGAGTTCGGTGGAACGTATTTATTCACGCATATTTTAGTCTATGTACTCAGGAACATTATTTAACTGATAAATTACTTAATGCACTAGTCTTATACAATTTATTAAGATGATAATTGAGGTACTAAAATTCAGGGAATGTATAAAAATACACAGAGTTCAAACATATTATTGTAATATTTCTATTTAACTTGTTAGAATTTCATTCTGAGTAAATTAAAATAAACATGATGATACATTATGACATCGGTGGAACGTGTTGATTGAAATTTTTAGTGTTTGTACGCAGGAAAAGTTTTAACTGATAACTTACTTAATACACTTAAGAATTATTAAGATGATAATTGAGGTACTATAAATTCAGGAATGTCTAAAAATACAAAGCGTTGATTCTACTTTTAATATTTAACTTGTTAGTTTTTCAGTTTGAGTAAATGAAAATAAATATGATGCTAAATTTTGACAATCTTTTGAAATTTTGTTCGTCCAATATTGAACGACTAGTCACTATTCGATTTTGCACTCATATTTTTAATTGATATTTTACCATCGACAATAAGACTTAAGTAGGAAAATAATACATTAAATTAATGGGAATATTTCGTAGATTAATTTTATGTATGATTCATTAAATATTAATGCGAAATCAGTATGCACCGACATTGTAACACTAATGTATTTACCGTACCTGCTCGCGCACTTTGGAAAAACGCGAAAAAACGGAATTTTCCTTATACTCTTACTGCAGGAAATTTTTTTAATAATGAGTGCGTTCAGAATTTCTATTTCAAAAAGATGATCTGCTTTCAAGAATTTGTTCATTGCTGTATGTGGTGAAGAAAGGCCCTCATTTTTATTTAATGCTAGATGACTAGTTTGACTAGTCGCTAGTTTTTTTATGTTTCTCATATTTTTAAAAGAACTGTGGTGTGTATAAACGAAATCTAAATATTTCAATTAAATTTGCCATTAAGTGGTATGAATATCTTCAAAATAAGTGAATCATAAGTGTTAATTTCGTGAGCAAATCGTACGATTACGAAAGGACTATGGTCGCCATAACGATGCACCGCATTGCTCATGGTGTATTTTAAACTTGTATTTGTGAATTAAAAGCTTTTATGTATAAACTATATGGTGAACAATGGTTTTATCTGTGAGTCATTTGATGGAGAATAATTTAGTGACATTCACTAATCTGTAGGATAAATTTTGTGACGTAAAAATATTTATACCTAGAACTAGGTCCAATTTACAAACCCTATTTAATTAATTATTTTGTATTTATGCAACAGTATGAGTGATGTAGTAGATAAGTAATATGAATTTAGACAATTATTACAGAAAATTTGTTTTTATTGTAGTAAATGTAAAATCAAATTTTATTTCTTAAAAACACTTTAGATTCGCAACAAACTTTTACAAAACCCTTTACCTTAATACCAAGAAAAAAGAATTGTTATCTAAAATTACATGTTCTAAGAAAATGGAGGTCTCAAAATGTAATAAGCATACAGAAAACATAAAAATGTTAGAATGTAAATATATAATTATTGTAAAGTCACAACATTTTACTGTTTACCAAAATAATTAGTTGGGAAAGTGGAAATTTTTGATATTTTGCATAAAAAACCTTTTTTAGGAAAATGTGTGTTTTAAAACTAATAACAATGACTTTTATGTTAAAAAACTGTATATTTGGATATCGTTATTTTACTTTTTCTCACATATAATGAAAAGCAAAAACATAAGTTTATATTTTAAATAATCTATATATATATATATATATATATAAATGTTTCTGGTTACGTACTGAAAAATAAAACATAATAATGTATACTTTACTTCAATAATAAACATTATACATACGTTTGAATGAAGATGTGCACAACTAACATTATAGTATCTGCCATTGTACGAAATTTCAACTGCCAAATACAGGCTTAGTATTATTTTTAAAGTTTTAGAAGTCATAGTGTGTAACGTTACATTATAATTATTTTATCATGTACTTCACACATATTTGTTTCCGTATTTTATTCTCAAAAATTACATGTTCTTCTGTTTTTAAATTTCCTATAATACAAAAATGCGTTGAACTTTCAAGCAGGGGTGACATAAATGCAGAGGTTTAATGATACCTCTAACTTTCTTGCGATCATAAGTTTTAACGTTAATGATTTTGACTATTAATCCATATACAATCTAGTTTTGACAGTAGAACATAATCAGATTGCGTTAACTTTTGGGATGAAATGTTATGTAATATTTGGGTTGGTTTCGATTCAATGAGGAAAACAGTGTCATAGTAGTTTCACAACAGTTCGGTCGTTCTCTAGAGAAATGTTAAATGAGGTCGGTAGTCCACAGCGAGTATATCCCAAATTGTGTGTTACGACTTCAATCCGATGTTTTAATATCCAACTGTGTGTTGATAATAGTTTCAGAAAATTCACTGATAAAAATGCTCACTGTTTGGACAGCAATTTTGATTAAATTATTGATAAATAAACTATCAGAAACTCACATACAATGTTTACCAACAAGTTTAGGCTAGCTATGCATTTTCAGCTTCTATGTGTGATTCTAAGTTAATAATGAAGAATAATTTTTTCCCAATTTACAATTAGTTTAGAAGCTACAATTTTAACATCCACTAAACAGTTACTTTCCATAACACTACCAATTTCAAATTAATCTTACAATAGTTTTGGCTATGTATGCATTTATTAGACATTCATAACAAGGTTCATAACCAGTTTCATAGTTACATTTTAATTACAATAACAGCTAATTTAAACAACAGCATATTTAATACGAAACCAATAGTTATTTCTCAACTGGTTTTTACAAATAAGGTATCCTTGAAAAGTAACTGAATTTCATAAGAATGTTGGAGGCTCTTATAAAGGTATAGAGGTGAATGAAAGAAGTTTGCCATGGTTCATGTCATATTTCAAATATAGAAAATATGAGGTCAAATTTGATAATACAGCTTTGGCAAGGTGGATTGATAATACATATCGTAACCAACAATAATGATTGTACGGATCACCTAAGTTTCTAACCAATTCTCAGTTATTTTAAATATCTACACGTATAAAATATTTATAGTTGCTAAATATCTTAGGATATTTGCTTTTGTTGATTATTTGCGTATTATTTAAACCCATAAGAATTTAACTTTTGCTTTAAAAATAATTAAAAAAATATTTTAATCGAATAAGTAAGTTGATGCATGACTCTGATCTTACAATTAATTTATACAAATAAACTTTTTAAATATAAACTTAGGAAATTAAAAAAAATCTGTCTTAACCCATCCATTAAATGTCATAAATTCACATATAGAAAATGGATTTATTTGAGATAAACATGTAGAGATATTTTAAAACAAGATTCTGTACAGTATGTCTGTTATATACAGACTAAGAAAGGTAAAAAATATACAGACCAAGATACTAATATATAAAAGAGTAACACAACAATAATGTATGGAATAATAATTGCAAATGGAACTTCGTCAGACAGTCATACAAATAGGCTCCATTAGAACATAAAATTCTATAGATATTATTTTAATAGAAACACTAATATGGAGAACTTCTAAACATATCTAATAAAATTTCATGTAAGAATTTATACAGATACACGGAATTAGTAAAATTTGTTGGAAATAATGAATTTAATTTTCTAAATTCAAAAATACAACCGTCAATTAAAGAAACTGTTAAAGATTATTTCTTTTGATTACCAACATTTATAACTCCAAAGTAAAAAAAATGTTCTTTCTCTCTGTTTAAATAGTGATTACTTGGCATAATGCAATAATTTGAAGTTTTATAGTTATCCAAATTTTATAAAGTTTTATGTAAAAGTATTTGCAATACCGGAACTAGAACTCGGATCACTCATTTGCCTGGCGATTATGCCGTTATAACTGGTAAATCAGTGCTTTTTATTATCTTAAATAAATATTATTACTTATATATTATTATTTATTATTTTTAATAAATTATCATTATTAGTTTTTATTTTTGAATATTTTATGAAAAGTTTTAATTATTCGAAATCAAAAGGTATCATTAGGCTAAAAACATAAAATAAAATGTAATATTTGTAACATTCATGTAAATGATAATAATTGTTTTGATTTCCTAAATTAATTTATAAGCGTATATATTTATTTAAATATCAACATGTAACATATCGTTTTACACCGTATAAAAGTTACACGTTACTGTTAAAAGGGCAATTTCATCTGTCAAACTTCCATTACCACCGACAGAAATTGCTACCCAATATCACGTGACGTAGGTTTAATTTTACTTGAGTAGTGAATGCATTTGAAAAGTAATTTATTCTATCCAATTTCATTTCTATATTGATATGTAAAATCTGTTACAGTTAAATTTGTTATAATAACAACACTCATCCTATGATTCTGGGTAGGAAATATACGCTAGCATACTCTCTGTGATTAATTCACAATAAGGATATAAAATATTAATAATAACCTCCTAAGAATTTGCCGAAACGAGTTGAATGGAAATTGATAGCCCAGAGTAAAAATGAACAGTGGAAACATGTTGGAACAATGTATCTGACGATAACATAATATACATACATTTTTCGCGTGTCTATGTTTGTACCTTAGGTGGAAAAATGTGAGAAAATAAATTTTACATAATCTTAATTGATGTGATCTGGCAATAAAACAAGATATAATGTTTAGCTTATTTGGTCAGTGACTTACATCGTCATCTGAAAATCAACGGCTATTTGGAGCATCAGTCCTGCGTTATTTACATCGATAAATAATAAATCATTCATTCATTTCACGAAGTTAAATGTTAAATTGATTTTTTAACATTAAAAAGTTTAAAGCTGATTATCCTATTTGTGCTGTTTTGTAGCGAAGTGCTACTACTTCTAGGGATACCTCCCTTGACATTGCTTAAAGAGACTTTAGGTTGTAATACTAGATAATAATTTGAGGATTGAAAATGGGTCTTATTACAGATTAGACCTGATACTTTGAAAACTATATGCAATTTAAACTGATTTTTTGAAATGACAGCCGAAATTTAAAATATGCTTTACATCTAGAAAGCCCAAACAATCCATGCTGTTTCATACAAATATTGATGTTTATAATATTGAATGTTACAGCAAAAAGATTTTACCAAGTTTGAATTCATTGGTAACTATTTAAATTTTTTCTATATTCTATAAACTTAATTTTATTAATAAAATGAAATAAATATTATTTTCTGGTTTATTAAAAAACGTTCCTTACCAATGGAGTAATGTTCCGTGTCATATATATTTTGAATGTGAGAACAATGATAGAAATTGGTTAGGGAAATCAAGCTGGATTCAGACGAAGTACTCCTAGAACTGTTACTAGCAATCTGCATAATCTATATCTGCCTCAAGTTGCTCATTTCCGTAAAATTCATACTATTCCACCTATAAAGATCCATGATAGTGATTTGCAATCCATTATATATCATTTTATCTTTATATAAATATAAGCATTACTACAATCAACGTTATCAAGAGAAGAATGAATACGTAAGTATGAATATGTAAGTGTATGTCTTGAGTGAGCAGATACACCGAGTACTCTGACGAATTTTATACTGGAGTTTTTGTGATTAAACAAAGACATAAATACTATTATTGTTACTCTTTACCATTTCTATAATCAGACCACGATGTGTTATTTGGCATAGTTTTAATTTCACAGTTAGTTACTGTTTTAATCTTATTTATTTAAATCTAATATACATATATAAATAATATATATATATATATATATATATATATATATATATATATATATATATATATATATATATATATATATACGTTAAATTGTATAAATGGCAATAGCCTTATTTAATTTCAACAATACTTTTTGTGATTCAATGTTTATTGAAATTATATATATATATATATATATATATATATATATATATATCAAGGGTAAATTTTTATGGATGTTAATGGCAACCACATAATCCAGCTCGTATGTGTTACCTCCTAAGTTACAGATTGAGATTAACGTTGCATGAGGGTATTTTTAACGCTGTACCATACACGGTTGAAACGTTATGGTGTTACACAGGGTTCTATCCTTAGCATTTATATTTCTATTTAACATCTACAGTCGGAATCAAAGATCAATTATAAGAAATAAGAATATGATAATAAATTATACAGGGCGAGGTAAAGTCTCGATATACGCGTATAACATTTAAGCGGTATATCGAATAAAAATTGCGCTTTGTACACACCATACCTACACAAGTTGCATCTACTTACCTACATACACCACATACTAGACTCCATTACGAGTATGACTGCTGGCACCGTTCGAATTTTACAGGGGAATACTCCAGCTTTTACCTTATGCTGTAGATTAAAATTAAGGTTATAGCTCCTACAAATAAATATAATCTTATAAAAATATCACATTTGTATTTCCGAGAATGGGGTGGTTCAATATAAAGTGCATCATAAACTTCCCGGTTGAAAAATTCAATTTTCATACCAGGCACCAATATTATATGTTGTATCGTTCATGCATAGTTATGCTTTATCATGTTTTTCATTCAGTATCATAATGATGCAAAGAGTCAACGATATTGTTCCACATCATACATTTTCGTTAATATACTTTTAGAGGAATTTCTTAGATGTATTAAAGGATTATTGATGAGGGAATGTTTCAAGAGGATAATATCTATATTGCAGTCAGCTAATGCATCTTCGTAGATAAAATATATTTTGTACAAAAGTAAAAGTTGTGTCTTTTACTGTTGTAAAAAATATATTTTAATTATCTACCATAGAAAAAAATGAGAAATTTTATTTTCCTCGGTTTGGAAAATGGCTCTGGTACAAAATTTAAGAGTTAAAATCATGTAAGTCTTACTTTACAGAGTTAGTAATACCCATATGAACCGTGTTATATATGTAAGTAATTACGTAATGCATATCAGATATGCTTTGATGAGTGGCATGAACTTTCATAAATATGAAACCACTGGCAGACACAACTTTCGAGCTCAGCATTACTCAATATGAATACCTGAAGTTTTATGAATACCTGCCGCAACAAGTTGGTGTCAGACTAATCAATAAGCTCCCTAAGAGTACTAACATTTCCAACAATATAAATTATCTCACAAGTCATTCTCAAACACCTATAAGTGATCAAAACGTGACAATATGATATTGATTTCATAATATTGGTGCTTAGATAATTACTGATCTGAGAGTAGCCTATTTAAGCTTTAAATTAATGAAGAAAGGGCCAAATATATTGCGTGTTAAAACAATGTTTTATAATAAATGAAATATTTAGTAACAATAAATTCAAAGATTGTAATAAAATAGCATATTGATAACATATATTAAAGGCGTGATTATTTTGCAATTTTTAGTGTTAAATTCTACACACGATAGACTATATACATCTGTAAGAGGTACTAAAAATATTTGGCAAGATAGATATCTGTATTTTTATTTTGTAATTCCTTCTGATACGTTTTATCGATGAAACTTTATCCATTTTTCAAATAGCCAAACCATTATACTGAAATTACTAAACACTAATACACACATACACACAACGTAGCTACGGTGGGAAAGATTGTTTTAATAAGAATTTTAAGTTTAACACTAGTTCACCTTCATTTTAATGCAGTTTCTGGAGTATGATTAGCGTCCTTATCAAGTCTGTAACTTGAATTCTGGAATCCGGAGCCGTGTTCGTCTGAACAGGTAAAAAAAAGTCAACGACGAAGAAAAAGAGTAAAACGAACAAATTACATCGTTTCAACGTTTTCCGATACGAAACAAGAGATTTATCCCATATAACTCTGTTATTCTCTGAACCAGATTATAGTAATAGCGAGGCGACCACTATAACACAAAGGATCTGGATTGGTGAGCGTAAGAGAATCGATAAAAAATTAATCAATTAGAAAAAGATAGAAGATGTATGCTGTTACTAAAATGACTATAATACAATTCTAAACGAAATCAACAATAGATTCATTTCTTAGTTTACTCTGATTGGTAACTTATGGTAACACGAATCCTCCAAAATATTTTTGGGAAACATACTCTTCTGCCAAAAAACAAATTTTCTGGCACATTTTAAAAATAGTTTCATACAAGATATTTCTATACCACGTGTGATAATAAGTGAGCTGTAAATTGAAGAAATAAAGATTCTAAAAGTTTTGATATACTTTGATTAAGAGGTATGATCGCGTCGATAAAATATGAATTTTTTATCTTTGGTATTGCGTTATGAGTAGGCCTAATAGATAAATTAGCTTATAGATAACTTCCTTTTGTTTATAAAAAATATCCTTATTAATTAAAACTAAGTTTTTAAGTGTATAAACGATTTGAAAGAGCTATATATAATACTAATATATATATATATATATATATATATATTATAAATATATATTGTTCTTTTATGATACACAAACAAATCACTGCAGTGTTTAAGAAAATTTGAAAATAGTTGTTAATAGCAAGTGTTTTTCTGTGAAAATATATAAGTATAAGGATATTGATTGAACATTCTTAAAGTTAAAGTAGTAAGAGTAATAATGTTTAATAAACTTAAATAATTACTTACATTTGTGACACTATTCAGTGAAATTCGTTTTTAATGTGTCATGATCTATGTGAAATCTTCCTGAAAAACCGCTTAGTAAATGTAAATGTTATAATAAAAATGTTTTTACCTGCAACCTTGGTCATTTCGAAAATTAGTAAAATTGTTTTCAAAACATAATAAAAAAAGAACATGCGCATTATTATTGGCACAATGACTTCACCTGCAATATGGGGAATGCAAAGTTTTCCCTAGCAAGAACTATGCAATCAAGCTCTTTAAATACAAACATTGACGATCTAAGTGACTGTATAAATGAAGTTGATTTAAGTAAATGAAGTAATAGTCCAATTGTCTTGGTTGGTGACTGAAATGTTGTCTATCAAGGCTTGGGACGACAATTTACCCACTGTTTGCGAAAGTACTCTTAGATATTTATGTTCTTAGGAATCTTTCAAAATGTTGTAAATAACAAATGGTTGTGTCCAAAAAATTTGTTGAATAGGGTTGTTAACATAATTTTATCTCTTTGAATATAAAATCATACTCTTCATAAATATCATCTACTTAATCATACGAAAATACTATTATCATGCTTGATAGATTAATACATAAATATGATACGATGGTCCTAAATATAATGTACGTTTTTCTCCGCAGACAGGAGTTGTTTCTAACAATAGGCTTTCAAATTATATGAAAAGAGCTCAACTCACGACTTTAAAAAGTCTGCTAAAACGTCGATTAGCGTTAGTAGCTTTTTACACAGTAAGGCAATTCCTATCTCACTAATGGGGAGCGAGAAAGCACGGACAGGATTGGGAAGGGCTGTTGCAACAGTATGAATATATAAGTATAATATGTCTTGCGTGAGAGGATAAACTGAGTACTCATCTGACGAATTTTATACTGGAGTTCTTGTGATTAAACAAATACGTAAATACTATTATTGTTACTCTTTACCATTTCTATAATCAGACCGCGATGTAGTATTTAGGCATAGTTTTAATTTCAAAGGTAGTTACTCTTTTAATCTTATTTAATTCAATCTAACATACACTCATAAATAACTCACTGACACAAAATATTTTCATTTTATTGCATACGCGAATATATTTGTAGCCAGTATCATCGCTTACCCATAATTCTATAGTTCTGGTCACATTGGTTTTACTTGACTTATTTTACTAACCGTCTTAAGTTTATAAAAATATAAAAAAAGTAATAAATATGAAAAACCCACTAATAATTTTAAACTTTTAACAGCTATGTTTTATATCTACTGGTGATACCCACAGGCCGGGTTTTTTTTTAGCAAAATGACATAAAAAACTTATTTTTGTCTTATGGTTTCATAAAATTACATATTTACCTTGTATGGTTTTTAAGGTGTTCACTAGGACTAAATATAGTAAAAAAATGAGTTTTTTTAATTTTATTTATTTATTTTTACATTGTAATACATTTTATTTTACATGGAAATTGTAACCTAACATTGATCAAAGTAAGCAAATTTAGGCAAACCTAAGAAATCTTTGTAAACTAAAATAAAAAAGACAAATTAAACCTATTGATGAATTAGGTCAAAATGAAATAGGTACGTCGAGATATTGTTATCATGTTCCCATGGAAACAGAATCTTGTGTTTAGGCCTAGTTCTGTTAGTTTGTTCCGTTGTAGGCCTAGGTAATTGGTGAGTTTGAGTTAGGTTATGTTCAGCAGGTCTAATTGTTTCAAGGGCCGGATAGATGTTTTCAACAATACATATGTTATTTTCAATAAAAGTGATATTATTACTTTCATATAACTTAGGTTCATTTGTAATGGATCTGTCGCCGCTTGGTTCTGGAATGATGTCAAAGTCGCTCACCTCACTTACAACATTTGGTAAACTATCTGACTCTATTTCTCCATCACTGTCACACTCTCCATCATCTTCTGACAATTCACTTCAGTTATCACAACTAAAGTATTCATTTATGTCGTCTTCTTTCAGTTTTCGTGAAGACATTTTACTTTGTTTACAAACAAACTCATCAATACACAGCAAACTATGCAACAGCAGTTGTGACAGCTGGTGGACCACAAGAAAATTGATACTTGCAGTGATGTAACCATATTGAGACAAAAACAAAATATATCACGAGAATTGCCGAAATTTCCCGAAGATTTCCGTACCAAACAACGAAGTATTTCCTATCGTCTATGACGGAGTAAGACGCGAAATTCAAAACCCTTACACTCGCTCGCATATATGCGGGCGTGGCCCGCGGGAAGGACACGGCTATATGCGAGCGTGGCTATTAAAAGGATAAGAGACATATATTACATTAATTTCATACGCAGGTCTTAAATAAACGTAAATATAATTTACTAACTAAAAAATACTTTGTTTGTACACAATTTAGAACAGTACTCTTATTATTATATCAGCTTCATCATTAGTTTATCACGTTTAATGTATATATTATTTGAATTTTATTGTATAATATTAACTGGTCAGGTCCAGACGGCTGAGCCTGAAAAATCAAGTGACTTCTCCTCACGCCTTCTACCAGTCGAGAAACTATACGATGCAGCGCCCCGCAGGTATATACCTGGCAACCGCATGGTTAATGCTTCTCTTGATTTAGGTGACTTATGTGTACTTGTTGTTGTGTATCATTTAAATTATTTGTAAATTAATATACAATCATAGTGAATGAAATAAATAATTAAAATGATTATAATGTCTATAGCTAATTCCTGTACGAGAGGATCATGGTAATTTTATTTTGGAATTATTGTTATAATTAAAACTTTAATTTAAATTACTGTGGGAAAACCATGTGATTTATTTAACTCTGCCGTACATGTTTATCCAGTACATATTCATTCATCAAGCACTTCAATATTTATTTTGATAACTCCTTTCTTTAACTATGTATCCGTCTTTTATTCTCAGAATTTCCACTCAACAATAGGAAATATTTTCATTTACCAAGAACTTAAAACATTATTTATTCATGCAGTGTTAGTGAATAAGTTTTAATCACTTAAGATACAGGTCCGTCGAATTTATCGCTTAGACTGAATAGGAAGTTTATAGGGAAACTCGTAAACTTTACAAAAGCTTTTTGTTTACAACCCAATTCCTAAAGGAATTAAGAGCTCGGATTAATTTTGGTCCCTTACAGATTCTACGCACTCTAATTGATGGGATCTCATTAAAACACCCATTTTTACCAATATTATTTGCGTATGTTTTTACAGGACCTTTAATGCGTATGGTAGAGTTTTAATTTTATTTGGAAACAAATTAACATATATTGTGAAGTTTATTTTGTGAAAATAAAGTTCCAATACTTTCATTAACAAGATATAATCATATAAATTTACGTATTGTTTAGAGAAGAGAGATTTTTTTTATAGAATAACAGTTTTCTAATTTTATATCTTTCCATGTTATTGAATGTTTTGTAAGTACATGTTTAGAATTTATTATTAAATCTAGTAAACCAATTTGAGGTTTTAAGATGAGTGAGGGCTACAGAGAGGGTTAAGTTTATCAGAAGTCTTCAACTTTATCTTCGTTATTTACTGAATACAAAGTAGGTGTACCTAGTATTACGTGTGGCGTTACTGGCCTCACTGAGATTCCAAAATTTAAAGTTTAAAGGTCATTTTATTTTCGAGATATCCTACTAACAGACAATCATACAGGAGAGAAAGTTGTAGATTTCCCGGCAGACGCAAGAGCAATTGTGTAAACCAACAATTATTTATAAATTTTAATGACTCTCAGCCAAATTATATAAGTGGAGATACCCTGTCATAGAAAGTTTTAATGTCTATAAATGAATATTCTTGAGGAAACTTGCCACATGGTACACTAACGTTTTTGTTCATGAAGTAAGAATTGATAACAATATTCAAATAATACAAATTCCATTAGTGTTGGGAGCGTATTACAATAAAAGAGTGCGATGAAATAAAATTTTGTCACCTAATTTTAAAATTTACATTCCAGTCTACTGTTATTTATTTTACTGCAGAAATAAATAGCATGTTTCAATATTTAAATCTCAAGTTACAATCTCATATGATTATACCCAGAATGTTTACGAATTTATTTTTGTCTGCAATCCTTTCGTTGTTGTCATGGTTACCTAATAAGTACAGTCTAAAAATATTTGCTAACACACAGCCAAATTTCCTGCAGTAATTTTAAGCATCATAGAACTCGTTCCCTATACAGAAGTGACGCTTCACGCAAAATAACAAATATTTTAGGCTAGCTCACTTTCGAGATATCGTGTAGACAGGCAGATATATGGAAAGATAGAGAAACGGAAAGAAATTTAATTTTTCCAGCCTCTCAAGTGATAGACCGTGCTAACGGTATTCATAGAATACTATTACAAATCTTTTCCTTAAAAAAAATCTCCGCCATAAATAAATTCTTCTAGTTTTTCCAACATCAATCAGGAAAGTTTCAATAGTCTTTATTATTTAGACCCAAATATATTTTATAACATTTCTGCAACAACTAAGGGCTATGCAATTGAACAGTATTATAAATATAGATGGAAAAATGTATATTAGAAGGTTGTTTCATCAATGAATGAGTTTTTGAGCACCATGAATAATTAGCAGCATGAGAATTAAGGCAACCTTTGGTAATGAATAAAACAAAATACTGTTGTACTTCACAGAGAATTTTAAATGTTTTATAAATAATTTATTTTAAGAAGACAGTAATAAATATTCACGAACACATGTTTTGTGATCCAACTATGTTACAAGATTTTAAAGTCGGGTCATTTGATGAGCATGAATATTCGAACTAAAATATTTAAATTACCATATTTTGGTAGTGGTAATTGAAAACTACAACGTAAAATAGAATTGTTTTAAATGAATGACTGAACTATGAAACAATAGTAGCTATGAACCATGTCTATACGGAATATTGGCCTAACTCCTAATTGTTTGGTGCCACGTGTGCTCCCGTTGTCGCTTATTGATTCTGTATGTGCAGCTCAAGTTTAATTGCGTTATAGAATAACAACTTCCATAACGGTTAATTGGGGATTTTCAAATTTAGAACAGAGGAATAATTACATTTTTATATTTTACTGTACCTTACGTAAAATATTTTAAAGTATTTTTCTGTTCTATTGAACAGACATTTTAATATGAATATTGAGTTGGATAGGATAGATATATTAAGAACAATTTCAAATTACGAACAGATCTTACGTATTAGATAAAAAAGATATATAGGGAATATAATAAAAAAGTATATTTTAAAACTTTGAATTGAATGTGTATAAGACAGTCAGTTAAATTTGTCACTTTTCCAGATACATTTCCTTGGATATCAAGCTGCTTAGAACTCTCTTACTAAAAATGTAAGACATTAAAAAATATTGAAAATAAAAATAGGAAATAAATATTAATTAAACACTTTAGATGGTAATCAAAGTTAAAAGCTGTATTGATCAGTGAGGTAGAGATTTCAAAACGGGGATTTACCATTAACAAAACTTTTAAAATCCTAGCAGTGTTGAAAGCTGTTTACTAGTAATAATAAAAATAAAATTAAAGAGTTATAATTCCACTCTGCATGATAAATACCCTTACCTTCTAAGTCTTAGCCACCTAATTTCACAGAATTACTATCAAAACATGATAAGTTGTTGGCTCAACGTAATAATATTTTAATTTTATATAATGTAAACGGTATTCACTGAAGTTCGATTTGGAAAGAGTTCAGAGAAATGTGAATCTCATATTTATAGTATTTCATCATCTAGTATATTCCAATAGTATCAACAAAACTATACGAATTATTGTTCTGTATACTAGTTTTCCACATATATTCCTGTCTATATCCACCAAATGGTTTAACAGCATTGAACATATCTGTAACATATCATGGTATACTCGTTGTAAACAGCGGCGCCACTATCGAGCCCATCAATAATGAGTGGTACCGCTATGTACACTGCGACATTACACATATCGTGTAGCGGACACAATACATTACACGGCCACTGTAATGTTGTACACGGTCCGCGGTTTGTGCCGGTTACAACGCGGTTTCAATAGACGCTGTGATTTCATCACTGTCAATTTGCCTTTATCTCCGGAGAATTATTGAGGTTTGTCTCTCTTTGGATGTACAATGAATTATTTGAGTGTTCTAACTGTTACGCACGACGTTATGTTCGTCTCTGAGAGAGTTGCTAAATGTGCAGGGGGATTGACGTGGCTAGGGCATAATTGTTTTCCATATTTAGAAATGTGACGTGTAATCGTTAAGTAATCTAAGGTTGTATTTACGTGAAAGTAAACATTTTTATGAAACAGTTATTTTATAATCAATAACCGTAAATACCTCTTAGTTATATTATTTATTATCCAAAACATTACATTTACAGTGGAAATTTAAGAAATGTTTACTCCAATCGGTTCGATAGTATTCTTAAATATTGTCTCATATTCTATAGTGAATTTTATCCCTCTATATTACTGCCTTTGGTGTTGTGTCAGGAAATGTGTTGTGAAGTGTATAAACTGTATTATTACACAATCTGATGCGGTATGATTAAATTATGTATTTGTTTGGGGACCTAATATTACTACTTTAGACGAGTTGTATTAGTATAGTGTGATAAATCCTATTTACAAATATTTTTAAAAGTATAATGTTAAGAATATATATATATTAAAATTACTTGGAATATATTTTACATTCATTCATTATATTTTAAGTAACTTTTTGTAAAAGACACAGTGTTGTTATATAAGACCTAAACTTTTCGATAATTTTATAAAACCTATGGAAAAACATTTTGTCGTTAAGAAAACTTAACGTCTATGTGTCAGCTTATACTATCTTAGCTGAACTATCTAAGCCTTGATTCCATACAGGATTAAACATAAAATTGCTTCATTTAGTTATTGTGGCCAAAATATTACTACGCATTGAATACTGTAGTCAGTCATTCATATACACAATTTGTATGCAACTGGATGGCCTACTCGAGAGCAAGTCACATACAGCTGGTTGTGAGTAAAACACGGGCTCTTGAAATCCACACCACCTATTTTACGGATTTCCCTTGATCTTTATTTACTGTCATAGAAAACCCGAGTTAGACTGAAAACTGTAGTCTTATAAATTTAAACTGATACTGTGAAGGAATCATGTGCATACGGGGTATGAAGTCCGTTTCTGCTGTTCCACATCCATTGGACATGATAAACTCTATGATATTTCGGACAAAAGTTTAAATTTTCAGACTTGTGAAATTGCATAGATTCGGAGGGATGAGGTTCTGCAGTAACAACATCGTGGAAAATTTAGCTGGCAAATTCAGATTGTAAGGTAAAATTTCTCTTTGGTTAGCACGTTGTAGAACCTTCAAAGGATAGTTAATAGCGTCTTCTTGTTCTCCTATTAAATCGATTGATTGGTATTTCACAATCTCTGTGGGGAGCTGCTCCAATCAAATGATGTTTTTATGATGTACGTTGCAACGTCGTTTCTAGGACTAGAATATAAATTGTGTACGTCCAGGTAAATAATCTGTGCATTAAGCCTTGAAAGACATCATTAATACTTTTCGTATAATATATAGTGCCATCTGAAAAGTCCTGTTATTTCAAAGTAAGGGTGAGAATCCATCAACTATTAGGACACTATTAAGGTATACTCTGATGTTTACATGGCAAGATAAAACTATAATAATGGGCCAAGGTAGGATAACTTAACATAGGTTTAAACTTCGTAAGTTCTTCAGCTTACTAAATTAGTGTTTGTCTATATCACCAGCCAGCGACAGTCATCCCCCAATAATTGACTTGCTACGTACGTTTTGGAGAGTCCAGTTCAAAGCTTGTTCATAGTACACTCGTTCCAGTCCATCATCTTACATTCTATAAGAATTTTGAGTTAGTGATTATTTTAAAATGTTGAACATTGGAGTATCAGTGATGATTATGTAAATGCCAAAAGCGAAATATTCACACTATCTTACTAAGTGTGTACTATTCTAGACGATACGAAAAATTCTATGATCTTTTCTCTGCTTGGACTTTTGATCGAATATAATTCATTATTAATAATAATTTCCCCAAAAATTGTGAGAATGAATTTGTTTTTTGGTTAAAGTATACTCTTACTTTTACGGCAAAAACCTTCACGAAACTAAAAAGTTTTATGGTCCATAGCCTTGGTTTCAAATAAATAATTTAATACGTTTTTGAATAGTCTTTCAAAAGGTTTTGATATATATATATATATATATATATATATATATATATATATCAAATGTTGAAATGAAAACGTTCACTGAACACTTTAAAGATACATCAAGTTGGGAACCACCACCATTAAGTTCAGACCACCCTATCGAACAATTTTTGAACGTTATTTTATCTAACATTGCTAACCCAACTTTTTCTGATGATTTGCCATCGTCAACAAATCTCTCTAAGGAAGAATCTAAAGCCATTTCATCACTCAAAAATAACAAAAATATTGTAATTTTGCCTGCTGACAAAGGTGATGTAACAGTAATCATGAACATTTCAGACTATATTAGAGAAGCCAACCGTCAATTAGAACATGAAGACACTTATCAGTTATTAAAATTTGATATGACAAACAACTTCAATAAAAAAATAACGAAATATTTGAAAGAAAATTCTATTAAAGAGGGATTGCCAAAAGAGCTAATTGATATTTTAATAAACATAAATCCTCAAACACCCGTTTTCTACCTGTTACCGAAAGTACACAAAACAAAGATATCACCACCTGGCCGTCCCACAGTCGCCTCAATATCATCTCCCACAGAAAGAATATCAGGGTTTGTAGATGTACACCTACAGGAGTTTGTCTAAAATGTACCATCCTACTTGAAAAACACTGATCATTTTATTGAAAGATTAAAAGAAATACCCCAACCTATTGCAACAAATGTGACGTTGGTTACAATTGATGTAACTTCCTTTTATACTAATATTGACCACAATAAAGGTATGGAAGCTGTGAAACACTTTTTAGATAAAAGACCTGGAAATTCAAAACCAAGCACTAACTTCATCATTGCTCTCATAAATTTTATATTATCTTCCAATTGTTTTCGATTTCAAAACAAATTTTATTTACAAAAGAAAGGAACAGCCATGGGTACCCGAATGGCCCCATCATACGCAAATCTTTTTATGGTAAAATTTGAACAAGATTTTCTACATTCTCAAACATTTAAACCTTTATTCTGGTCTAGATACATAGATGACATTTTTATGTTATGGACAGAGAGTAATGAAAAACTTTTAGATTTCTTAAACGCATTGAACTCCTTCGATAACAATTTAAAATTTACTTGGAAAATTTCAACAGAATCAGTTACATTTCTGGATATTGACGTTTACATCAAGAAAGGTTACTTGAAACACAAAATTAATGTAAAACCTACAAACACTTTTCAATATCTACACTACAACAGTTGTCACCCTGTATATGTAAAAAGATCAATTCCCAAAAGGTTGGTTACACGAGCAACCAAATTATGCAGTGAGAGTGAAGATCTTAAAAATTACGTTAGTAACATATATGATGCTTTTTTAAAACGAGGATATCCTGAGAAGCTATTAAATGAAAAGCTACAGCTCAATGAAAGTAACCTTAATAATACTCTACGCGAGGTTTCTGTCCTCGCTGAGCTGGCCTTAGGACACCTGCGTTATTCTTTGACAGATGTACCGCCCCAGTCAAACTCCCCGCGGTGTTTTGTAATTATGCCAAAAAGAAATATTATGATGAGCCTAAATTAATAACACAATATCATCCTGGTCTCTACAAAATTAACATTTTTAAAGTAGCTTACAAAATTCTTCAAAACTCTCCACTGACAGACTCATTTCTAAAAAGTATTCCACGTATTGTTTTTAAAAGACCTCCTATTTTAAAGGACATTATATCGAAACCAAAAATTACCAGCTGATTCTGATGTGGAAACTAAATTTAAAGGAGCACATCCATGTAATAAATCAAGATGCATGGTGTGCAATCAAATACAAGAGTCATCAAAATTTGAAAGTAGTTCAACTAAAAAAGTATACAAAATTATTGGAAATTTGACATGTGATACAAAAAATGTAGTATATCAAATTCAGTGTAAACAATGTCCTAAAGACTACATCGACTCTACAACAAATAATTTAAGAATAAGAATGACAGGTCACCGTTATAATTTTAAGCATAATGATGAATCAAAACCATTCATTAGTTATTCATAGTAAAATACACAAATAATCTTTTGAAAATTTATATACAGTAAAACCAATACGATCAATACAAAATTCAAATACATCAAAATTAAGAAATTTAGAACAAGCATGTCAAATTGTCACAAAATCTAAATTCCCCTATGGATTAAATCTTCGATAAATTTGAATCATCTGGACACTCATCACATCTTTACACCCACAGTATGAACATATGTGTATCATTTCAAGAATATTATGCTTATTAATTTATTTATCTGTTTACATGTATGTTTTTGATTATTTTATGTGTTTCGTTATGTTGTTTTGACCTGAAGAAGCGTAATGCGAAATATAGTTAATCAATATTAATATGTTGGCCTTTTTCCACACACACACACACACACACACACACCACACACACACACACACACACACACACACACACACACACACACACACACACACACACACACACACACACACACACACACACACACCACACACACACACACACACACACACACACACACACACACACACCACACACACACACACCACACACACACACACACACACACACACACACACACACACACCACACACACACACACACACACACACACACACACACACACACACACACACACACACACACACACACACACACACACACACACACACACACACACACACACACACACACACACACACACACACACACACACACACACACACACACACACACACACACACACACACACACACACACACACACACACAACACACACACACACACACACACACACACACACACACACACACACATATATATATATATAATATATATATATATATATATATATTATAATGCAATATAAAACAATTTATCTGGGATCCGATTATATTAAATATCATCAACACATGCAGACAGCGCGAAAAAACAAACAGGCGTCAGCGTCTTTTCTTCAAATTGGTGTAGGCATCATGCGTAACATTAAAATTGTTTTTAATATGTAACACTTTTACAAGCTAAATTATAAAAAAACTCTTTCCTTTAGTACACATTTAAAGCGTGTAAAGAATATTTGGGCAATGTTTCATGGTCTAAAGCCTTATAGTTTTGAGGAGATGTGATCAAGTAGGTCAATGGTATTTGGCTTTCAAATATATGTACTATATGTTTTTCAGAACACCTGTTAATGTATCGAATCACTTGAATTAGCATTTCTAAATTAAAGATAAATTATGAATATGTAGGAAAGAAACTGCGGATGGCCAGGTATTGTCTTCTTAGAGGTACTGTATACCTATATAATAACAGATGTGTTTTGAGTAATTGTGTTTATTGTAATTCGTGCCAATGTCTTCTAGGTTTTTAAGACTAATAAATATACTGTTCATTTCTATATTTTGCTACTGCATGTAAAATTAGAATTATTTCCATTTATAACACATTATATCTATAAGGATTGAACGTTATCACAGCGAAAAATATAAATTGTAATGAATATTCAATAATTATCCCTCACCCGTCTCTACATTGCTGGAGCAGTGGCATGGTACTGTAATAGTTTTCAAAAAGGAAAATAATTTTGGATGTAATTAAATTTAAAGTTTCTTTTTACTATTTATTGAATAATCTTAGAGTTTTTTTTATGGCTGTGTAATACTAAACCTTAGTACATAAGGTACTAACAGTACTAACAAAGTTATGTACTGTTTTTCAGCGTAGTATTGTACAGTAAAATAAAATTGTTTTAAACAAAGTACGTAGAGCCAAACCTAGATACTCACTGATGTTACTAGTTCCAGTCGACCAAATTCGCTAGTGTTGATTTAGGTCCCGTTAGTGGTTGTTCATTTGGTCTAGCCGTTGGGTCCTTGTGTGAACAGTTGTTTTTGGAAAGGTTTCTGTACTTGACATTTTATGAGGCTAATTTTTTCTAATATTAACTTTATATAATAAAAAAAAATATTCCCAGATATATTAAGATGTTTTAATGAGAGCCACGATGAAATTTAGCCGTATAAATAAAAATAATGAACTACTAAGTCATAGTATTATCAAAATCATGAAAACTATCTATGCTAGAGAGTCTCTGGACACAAACTTACTTATTCATCTCCAAAGTAGTATACATATGGAAGAAATACTTACTCAATCCTCAAAATCATAAAGGTTAATATCCGTAGCAATTGATAGCGGTGAAATATTACATAACTACTGTAAAGTATAGCTTCTTGATATAATTATTATAGTGTTATATTTCCAATATAATTGTTTTACGTAATAAAGATAATATATAGCCACCAACACAATCCATATGATAGATAATAAATCGAATGAGTAGTTTAACGATGAAAACAAGATATTTGTGAGTTTGTCATTAACAGATCCAAAATTTCTAAAAATTCTTTTTTAATTGTTTAACTAAAACAGATTTTAACAGCCACTTCGATCAGTAACTCCCTACACTTAACTCATTTCGTCACTGAACCTGCAGAACGGCATGCACGCTCATTATAGCTAATTAAAATTTATGCAATGCGGAACGGTGTAATATAGCGTCAGCTTCTGGGAGCACATATATAATGTGAGTGACAGCTGCTTCAGCATCATTAAATGCCGACATTCAGCACGTCATGTCGGTCTTATCAGGGTAAATTTCGTATTAAATTATATCAGGTTTTATTCGTGTATTGGTTGACTGAGCGTCACGAACGAAGCTTATCTCTCAACAGGCTATAAAAACTAGGTTTTTTTCCTTAGGCCTGTCCTTTCTAGAAAGAAGTAACGTATAAAATAAAAATTTAGGACGCAGCATGCAGAAAGTGTTGCATTTATGGTGCATGTCACCCCATGGGATTTAGCTGAGTTTTAGCAAACATTTTACATAGTCGTTATAAGTGATCTGACTGGAACTAGTCACCAATTTTAAAGATCGAGAATGTAAGTCTGTCTGCATCTAAGTTTATTCAAAATTTGTAAGATATTCTATCACAATCCTCTATGAATAAGAACTTAATTTCTTCTAAGGACGTGAAAGCAAAGCCTTGGATTACCACTCGAATGATTAAATCAGTTTGATTCAAGGATAGAATGAGTAAGTTGCTCAAAAATAAGCCTTATATTACAATATTAAAACACGCTTGAAGCGTTATAGAAATAAATTAAATAAAAATATTAAATCGACTGACGAAATGTATTTTATGAATTCCGTTTCTATAATATAGGCAACAACGATTGCTGTTTTGGTGCATGTCAATCCTTTGGATTCAGCTAAGCGTTATCATGATAGAATCAAGGAAAACCGCAGAATAAGTATTCCGAATTTCATATTCATCATCATCATCAAACTCAATGTTACGTGTATGGTAAATACCATGCGAAATTTCAAGTTCATGTTAAAAATATTACACAAACAGACACAGATAACATTTCTTTAGCCTTTCAATTAAGGAATATGTTAAGTTTCAGAAAATAGGGTTATTGATAATAAAGTGATCTTCTTTCATTATAACTGTGGTTGTTTTTATGACAGTAAATGTAAAAGTCTGAAATGAATAATGGCTGTGTGCACAAGGAAATAAATTATGTTAGAACATTGTTCCGTGTAATTGAGTGTTATATACTTGTACTACATTGGCTTGAAGTAAAATTAGTTTTAACCTATGTTTTTTTAACATAAAATAGGCGTTGAAATGGTAAAATAATATTGGATGACTGGATTTTTGCTGTTATGCTGTTATATAAAATTATTTCAACTGATTAAATGGTATTTAACTCTAAATAAATTTAACTGAGAAGACAAAAAACCGAAAATCTAGATGTGTAAGACAATCTATTACCATTTAAAACTGGAACCATATTTTATCGCAGCATAACTAACTTATATTAAAATATTATAGTATAGTAATATTGTTATATGATTATGTTTGCAATATTATTAATTGTATGTGACTTAGAAGAAGAAATATATAACTTTATCATAATTCAACCTTTAAATCTGAGATTATTGAGATAAACATAAAAGCTCCAACTTATTATTTTAATGACATATAATGTCAAAAAACTGACATTTATTTTATTAACACTAAAATCAGCACAATCCAAAAGTACGAGACAAATTGTCCATTTGTGGAGACAAAAGACTTCACCACCTCTGTCGGATATTGTACTCCGGGGAGCAGTTAGTCAGTGACGGGGTGGATAGAGAGGGTGGTTTGGAGGGAGACAAACAAAGGTCACCGTGACTTGATAACATTTAGGAAGAAAACAAGAAATAAATATACCACTGTGAGAACTTTACGAACTGTGTAAGATTTTAAAAATCATGATTTTTCAACGTATTATGTGAATAATTGGACCGTTACTTTAAGTAATACTGTAATAATAATATAGTTAAAATATTATTATTATTATATCAAGTGTCCAGTTATATATTACAATAAATAAATAAAACAGGTGAAATTTCTCAACCACACGTTTATAAAAACATTGATAGAAGAAATCAAATTATACACTTACAAAGTTACGGTGAGTAATAATATGAAGTAGACTGCAATTTTATTCGGATTTCGTACAAATATATAACTTAATATTGGGCACCAAAGATTAAGCAATACAGCTTACGAAATATCTCATTACGGGTGATAATTTTGTTGTTCAAAGTTTGTTATTGACGATAGAATATTAGAAAGAATAATATGATTTTCGACATTAACTATCGTTATAGTTACAAAGATATAACAATATGCTTACCTAATCTGCTAATTTTATGCATGAACTCTCAATAAGGTTGCATACACCGTATAGTCTCTATGTTGGCTTCGTCCCATTTCATGTTGTGGTTTTCTGTATAGTGCTGATGACCACACGTACCCATCCTTCACTTCATGCTGTCGGTGTAATAGCCAGGTATTAAGTGAAATTTTAGTAAGTCCCTTGGTACACTTATTGTTTTGAACGTATTTGCAAATTATTTTATATTACGGGCTTTAACTCCTGAACTAGGGTGGATTTTAACTCTCAATACGCAGTGTTAAGGTTTTTGTAAATTATAGCGATTGGTGAAAAATGTTTCAGAAATAGATTTAGAGCCTAAAAATAAAGAGTATATCAATCGAGCATATGTCAGAAAATGCCGTGTGTACATTCAGTCTGATAAACAAAAAATGGCAACTGGTTTTGTTTATCCTACTTACTATATTTAAAAATTAAGCCATATTTGAATAAAAATATTGTTCATAAAACAGATACAATTAAGAAAGAAGTTTTTGACATTGACATATTACCCGCATTAAAATGTACATTTTCAATTCCATTGAAAAAATGCACATAGCTAATTAATACACGTTTTATTTCTAACTTAATCTTGTCTCTACAGATCAAGCCTATTTAAAATTCAAATAAAGAAATGTATTTAAGATAAATAATTCTTCTACGAAGCTAAAATATATAGGCCGTGTTGTAATATTTTCATATGTTTTAATAACAACCGGTAGTAATACATTAAACGATCAAAAAGTAGGTTAACATTGTTGGATATTTTATACCTACCTGTAAATAAAATGGATTTTTTTGGCAAAACAGGGAAAACTATTTTTTTGGTTGAATCTCAATATATCTGTATAAAAACTCTTTGAGATTCCATGCACCCTACGGTACAGTAGTTTAGCATTCGTTGTCTTGATTTGCGTTTTATATACCTTTTCTCTTTAATTTATTTTGAGTTTTGATTAGCATCCTTATTTCATCTATGTGTTGAGGCCAGCAACACAGTTTCTACCAGCTTCTTTAAGACATTTATGCAAAACTTAAGTCTTTCTGAAGGGTTTCAGTATTTAATGTTATTATAGCTACTTTTACACCTAGTTGCAAAGTAGGTAAGTTCATAAAATCGTTCGTTAAAATTTTAGTCAAAATTACGTTCTTGTAATAGACAGCGTATGTACACTGATTTTTTTTTATATACAGGGTGTTCCCAAAAGAGTGTTACAAACTTATGTGGCTAATAGTATACTTAACTGTAAACAAAAAATTCATTTAAGCATTGGTCGAGAAATGTCTCGACAAAAGCCGATAGCCGCAATGTTGTATAAACAATCTTTATCTAAAACTAGTTGGGCTAAAAGTCCTATGTGTATATGAAATTTTTTGTTTGAAATGATGAGTACTATCAGCCACGGATTTTTATTGCAACCCAGTATATTGCATCAGTGATTTAAAATCTTTGGTATTTCTACAATAATTTTCACCATTCAAACACAATTTGTGTGGGAGGACCGTTAGTGAATTAAGTAAAAATACGAGGCCCAAGCTGCTAATATCATGTTCTCTGTGCACTATCAGTGATGTCCTGTATGGCCTTACCACACATATTCTATCGATTTGCTTATTATTTCATAATAATTCAGAAATACTCTAGCTGATCGTGAAAAATCCATTACAGCATACAATATTGTTGCTGCCCATAAACACAGCGCAAATGTGTATTGTTATATTGGGCTTGCTGTTAGTTCACCTTAATTCTCAGGATCTTATGAATGGTAATAGTTTAAGACTCAAACAACTCAAAAATGTCTTCATAAAGTATGTAATGAAGTTACCATTAGTATTTTTTCTTGCAGGTGGTCACTTTTATTAAAAACATTTTAAATATAATACAAACTTATCTTCTAAAGCGGAATTATCAAGATAGATTACACTTCACTAGCAGCAGAGGAGCAAAATTAAAAAAAAATAATTAAAGTTTAATTAAATAAAATTTTTGGTATTATTGTGATTGCCGTTAAGAGGGTGAAACTGACTCCCTTCGTACTTGTTTTTTCTTATTTTTTTTAATGTTATGAAATTTAAAGGATTGAAATTAACTATTATCCCTAAAAACTAAACACTTGATGTGTAAAAATTATTAGTACAAACAATCAATAACAATAAGAAAGTAAACACCTAAGCAGCTTTATTGTGAGTGATTCAGACAGCTGGATTAATAAGACCAACGAAAATGAAAAGTAATAGAATTGCTATCTTGTACAACTGCTTTATATATTATATATTAAATAAACAGCTGTTCACATTAATCAGCTTATTGACTTTCAAATCAGTTGTTCAGAGTAAAACAGTTTAGAAAACTATACTTCCTGATGTGTAATGTGTAAAACATGGTATTATGTTTGGTAGTACTAATTAGTTGTTTGTTATTCAATTTTAATGAAACAACGACTGCTAGATTTAGAAAAAAGTTTATAACATTTTATTATTCTTGTAAAATTTTCACACAGGGTATCGATTTTGCGGAATTTAACATCAAAATTTATGATTGGCTGCCATTTTGAAACGGGTAAAGATAATTTGTTCATATTTTTTTTCTAAAATGGGCATACAAAAAGGTCAACACAACTGCAAAGTTTCAAAACTTAATCTTTACTTGTATAAAAGATATAATTTTTTTAATAAAAATCACATACAGACAGATCGACAGACAGATAGATAGAAAACTAAATGTTTTAGGACATACCTCCATATGAAGTTGTTTTGCTCATTTTCACGTCTAGAACAAAATACCACAATATTGGAACACGTTTAGGAAACACCCTGTATATAACTTATTTTGACTTACGTAAAAAAGTACAAAGGCATTATTTTTTTCAATGTTAAATGTTTGCCTACCACATATGTAATATAAGGGGTGATTCAAAAAGAATACCAAAACTTTAAAAAAAATTGTATTTAATGGATGAAACATAATAGAAACTTCTGTTAGGCTACACATCATTAAAAAGAGTATTAAAACAATTTTTGTTCACTCGAGCAATATTTCCACACTCTCAAGTAGCATGTCAGGCGTAACAGTTTGGATAGCTGTTATTTCTTGTTTAAAATCATCAATGGTGTTTGGGAGAGGTGGCCAAAACACCATATCCCTAAACATACCCCCATAAGACAAAATCGCAGTGGGTAAGGTCAGGGCTTCTTGGAGGCCAGTGATGAAGTGCTCTGTCGCAGGTTGCCTGGCGGCCGATCCATCGCCTCGGGTAGTTGACGTTCAGGTAGTCACGGGCAGCTAAGTGCCAATGTGGTGGCGCTCCATCCTGCTGAAATATGAATTGTTGTGCTTCTTGTTCGAGCTGAGGGTACAGCCGATTCTCCAACATCTCAAGATACTGTAGTCCAGTTACAGTAGCACCTTCGAAGAAAAAGGGACCAAAAACCTTATTGGCTGATATTGCACAGAAATCGTTCACCTTAGGCGAGTCACATGCATGCTTAATTGTTTTCCGCAGACTGTCAGTGCCACATATACGGACATTGTGCCGGTTGACTTTCCCGTTAGTGTGGAAAGTAGCTTCATCACTAAACACAATCTTTGAAAGGAAAGATTCATCTTTTTCCATTTGAGCAAGGATGAACTCAGAGAAATCAAATCTTTTAATCTTATCAGTTGCAGAAAGGTCTAGAACCAATTTCAGATGATAAGGTTTCATTACAAACCTTTTTTGTAGGCCTCTCTATACAGTTATTTGTGGAAGTTGCAGCTCTCTACTAGCTCTTCGGGTCGATTTAACTGGGCTGCGAACAAATGCTTACTGTATGCGTGCTACATTTTTATCACTCATGCGTGGCCGTCCAGAACTTTTCCCTTTGCACAAACACCCATTCTCTATAAACTGTTTATACCAACGTTTGATACACCACCTATCAGGAGAATGAACACCATACTTCGTTCGAAATGCACGCTGAGTAACTGCCGTCGATTCAATTCTGCCGTACTCAATAACACAAAAAAGCTTTCTGTTTAGCAGTCGCCATCTTTTGGCATCAACTGACGCTGACACCTTATCAGCAGTGTCTCAAGTGAACAAATGAGAAACTAAATGAAACTGTAGAGCTTCCTTATTTCGCAGACAGATAGTACTTAGCTCCCGTTTTATTTTACGCAGAGTTATAAATTTATAAAGTTGTGGTATTCTTTTTGAATCACCCTGTACATTAAAATGTTTAGAAAACATAGAATGTACAGAAAAAAATCATTTTTATATATCAAAATTGTTGAGTACAAAGTTACCTTAAGCCTAGAAGCATATTCTGAAACGGTCAGCTTTATGGAATACTTGTGTACATACATTCCATTATTAATCATAATTTATATTCCAAGTTATCTATGTGTATTTTGTAAAAATAAGGGACGAAATGTACGTAACATTTTTAAACGTGATAAATCGTACGTCAAAAATTGGAAAATCCTATTTGTTTGGTATTTATTACATTGGTAAAAAATTAAATTCCTCATTAGAGGGCAAACAGGTATAACCGTATCTAAAAACGTTTGTGACTTTGTTTAATGTAGAACTGAATATTTTTAATTGGTTTGGAATAAGAAATTTTAATTATTATTTATTTTCAATGATGTAATAATAAACAATTTTGAAATAACGAGTATTTTGAATTCGTAATACACAATTGGGAAATACCCCAACTCACCCTATAACATAACTTGACTTCTACCTCTATTCTGTACCGTACATGACGAGATCTGGTGCTGACACTCATTGTACTCAGCTGCTGACGCTAATGATGCTGAAGCGTTGTGACTTAACACATTTCCTCAGCACAGCTTCCATTAAACCTGGTATCCAAGTGTAGTTAGTGCTTTTGTTATACAAGATAACTCCCTCTAACAGGATTACCAACATTATAAATGCAGGAACACAGCACTAGTGGAGTTCTAACTAAGAAAGTGTGTGAGGATATAAAATATAGCTTATAGTCAAGTTGTTGAAAAATATGTGGCGTAGCTAAACTCTGAAAAATTGTCAACTTATTAAGTCAGTTGATTTTTTTGACGCCACTCTATGAAGTGCCGTAACAGAATATTATTGAAATTCAGTGTAGAGACTGTTAGAAAAAATAAGGGAAATCTCTGATAAAATTATTAAATAGAATTAATAAACAACCATTTAATTCTCCTATCACATTTTCGTAAATATGTATTTCATTATATTTCCTTGAACATTAATAGCCTTAAACAGTTCAACTCGATTTAGCTAAACTAATGAAGTTTTCCCAATATACTGTAAAACATTAAAAACGGCTTGTGAAAGATAAAATAATGGTAGGCTATACTATTTATCATCATCATCAATAGATATATTATAAATAAACAATAGAACATACTTGTTTACACATCCCATGCTTTAAGTAAGTTTACGTATATTTTGAAGTGGTGAAATTTACTTCTCAATAAAACGATATTATATACAAAATATAACCAAATACATTTGATTTTATGAATTGCTTGTAATATTTTATTACAAAGGGAAAAGCTTTCGGTTACAAATCTGATTTTCCTTTAAATAGTGGAGTAAAACCTCAACATTTCCTGACAACGTTTAAATTTGTTATCCGACAGGTACTATAACACCGAAGTTCAAGCAACTTGTTATTGTAAGTTAAAACATATTAATTAATAACAGTTGATTTGTTTACGTACTACATTTAAAATTAATTGTTTCTTTTAATTTTAGCAAACACATTGAACTATTCAATTCAAAATGTTTACTTTTAAAAGCAAAATATATTCTTTTTATCAGTTAAAAATATACACGTCATTACATTTCTATTTTAATACATGAATTGTATCTTTAAGAAAATCATAAAGTTATGAAAAATTAAAGTAGGATATAGCCCTGAACTCTAAATCACTTAAAATAACGCTAACCAACCGCATATATAGGGTATTTGGAAATTCAACTTTCTTTAAAAATTAGTAATCTAAGCATTGATCAAATTATCGCTTCATTGAAACTCACTATGAATAATAAAAAAATTGCGTAAATGTTTTCTTCTGATAATTTAATAGGTGTATAGTCTCTCTTTAGTAATGTTTACCACACTATTCTTCTTTTTTTTTGTTCTTTAATCAGAATTATAGATAGACCAAAATTATTTCAAAAGTGTTAAGAATGTTGAATATAATTCGTGTGAATGCCTTTTAGAACACCATTTTTATTGATAGTTTTGTTGTCGTTAGCTTTACCTATTATTAAATGAAAAATTCTTTTTGGAATATGGCACCTTGGTAGAAATGTCCTGGATATATTATTTTTACATTAAAAACTTGTAGAAAACTAAAATATACAAGTTTATATGAATGTGCTGACTAGAAATCATAAGTAGAATAAGCTTAGTGCGTACAGGTAAGTTTGTATGCTAGCGACTTCAATTTAACTGCTGGTTTTGACAATGAATTGTCGTCAATGATTATTTGTCACATATAAACATAAAAAACGGGCTATAAACTTACTTATTAAGTTTAAAATTTAATTAATATTAATCTAAAAATAATATTTAATCTCTTGAGCAATAAGAATGATAATATTGGTTGTATCATAATAATTATTGGAGAAAATACCGGATGCCAGTGCAAATAATTTGTATGGGGATTAAATTTTAATAGCTCACTGATATGTAGTACTCGATAATATTCCAGTAAAAGCTAACACTATTATATTGTAATTGAGAAATTCCTGAATATATACTCTTATGAAAACCGTTCGTAGTGAGCCAGGGAAACTATACCTATTCCGGTTATCATACATTTGAAATACGCGGTTACTTTTAAATCGAAACATAATTAGTTATAATCATATCTAAACTATCAAACGTTTGCAAGCTTTCGTAGTATAATAGTATCGCATTAAATATTGGTAGAACTATTCATATTTTATTTAGAAAACTGAACATCTAGATGATGCTGAAGTAAAGACATATTGTTTCAACATGACAAAAGTTTGACCTAAATAATAGCAAATAACCAGAGTATTTTTAAACCTTTTATAATAGAAAGCGATTTTGGGAAATACGGCATGTTGATGTAAATATTTTGCCATTACATGCATGGTTTTAGAATCATAATGCATCATACAAAATGGGTTAAAGAAAAGACGAAAAAGTAAATCCGCTAAAACATTATAATTACATTTCTAAACCATCAACGTACATTGATGAAACACACTGGTTACCAACACAGCTTATGCTTCGAACATGACTATAAACAATGAGCAACGATAACCGAACGACGGAAGAAACGTCTCAGGTTGTAATCTAGCCGAGTGGGCGCGCCATCTCTGATTGTTGGTTTTGTCTCACTCCATCCGTGGGTCGGGAGGGGTTCAGTTGTTTGTTCGTTACTATGAAACAGGCTGACTCGCTGCTTTAGAAGCACCTCGTATTTTCGTGGTTTGTTTACGAGTTACTCCCATCTTCAACATTTCTCATGTGTCTAAAAGTCTTGCATTATATGTGGTAAAATTATTTTGTATGCTGGAAAACTCGAGTACTCATTAAACTAAGAATTATCAAATAGGATGTATTGGATTGCATCCATTATAACGTTGTCTGGTTCCATCATGTCAGCACATCTATGACAATGTTGAAAAAAATCATGTTGAGCTAAAAACCATATTCCCCTGATATCTTAATTTATTATTCGAAGTACAATCCAATGCTTTGTTACTCACCAAATAGTTTGATAGGTGTTGAAAGGTTTGTTTACAAAACTAGTTTCCCTAAAAAATAGTGGAAAAAAAATTTCCTGACAGCCTTTGTGTTTTTATCTATTAGATAGTACAATCACAGAAAAAAATTCTACGTTGCTTGTCGAATGTCTGTATAAAATAATATTTGAAATAATAATTGTTTTGCTATGGGTACAAACAAATTTACACACACACACACACACACACACACACACACACACACACACACACACACACACACACACACACACACACACACACACACACACACACACACACACACACACACACGCACACACACGCACACACACACACACACACACACACACACACACACACACACACACACACACACACACACACACACACACACACACACACACACACACACATACACACACACATATGTATATATATATATATTAAACGATGCTGCACTATAAACTATACCGCTATAATTATGTTTACATTGCCATCGCGATAACGTGTTGCTCTCGCAATCTCTCAATCAATACGCTTTTTAATATTTGCACAAAAATTTTTTTCATGAATCGATATTTAAATTCTATACTATGTTTAAATTAAATTTCTACTTTTATTCAATTGCAACTGAAATGTTTACAACCGAACGAGAATTCTATAAGTATAGTAACATGTCGTGGTTTTTTGATGTTTGTTCTTAGTTATTTCTATTTAACTATGAAACGTTGGAGATTCTGCATATTTCAATATTTCTTGTAATATATTTTAAACATCAAAACTTACATTACAGAATAACTTAAATATAATAAATTAGAGAATCGAAACCCTTGTAATTAAAAGTGGCTTGTGGAAACTCTGCCAATTTTCGAAATGAATAGCAACTAAAAATACGTTTAAAATATTGTCAGGTAAAATAATACAGGCAATCACACATAGTTCTGTAACGTATAAATGATTTAAGTTAGATTTATTCAGCTAATGAAATGATAGTTGAATGTATTAATATTTATAAAAATCAATATACTTTGTTAAACTTTAATTTTCTTGGTTTATGTCTGAACCGGCAATATTTTCCGTATGTTTGGCTTAAATGCCTTTTGAAGAGAAAGATTTAAACCAGCCTGAATGCTAAATGGTTTTATTTGGTAGTATAAATATTCAAATTGCAAAGAAAAACCTAAAATGCGGGAAGTATTACAATAAAATACTCGTTATTCTTCTCAGGCAACAAAATCAATCGCCAAATAAAATTTGACTGTTTAGATTTTTTCCGTTTATATTAATACTGGGAAATAATTAACTTATAAAATCCTTTCATGAATTGTAACATATTAAGTAATAGTTAAATATGCAATGAATATTTTTTTATCATTCAAAAGAAACACAACTTTAACCAGAAATATCAGAATTTTACATTATGATAAAAGAAACAAACATATTATGTGAAAATATTTAATTCACCAACTTGTAAATAGGTAACTAATTTACTATTGTCTACATTAATATTATAACACACACAAACACACACAAACACGATTACACACACGATTATTGTTGAAACTGATATAAAACTGTTAGTATATCGTAAATGTTATTGGTGTAATGTCTAGTTTCAAGTATGCTAAACTTAAATACAGGTCGGAGGGGTTTTACTGTTAAAAAATAATACACTAGTACCTGATACTACACTTGGCCTTTGAAAGGTAAGTCAATGAGCTACATAATCTTATACTGTATAGACAATCATAGTCATAATCCTAACAAAATTCCTTGTGACATCGCAAACATCCCAAAAATGTGTCTTATAAAAATACTTTCCTTTACATGGTTACTATTCATCCTAGCTTCACGAATGCTCATGACCACGAAATCTTGACACAGCGACTGTTGCCATCTCACAACCCCTAGAACAACCCCAAATTAATCAGCCTTAAGCCAATAAATGAGCTCGTTTAAAACGGCTTAACCAGAAGGGTTATGCACGTGGAACTTCACTACCGACCTTAATTACCAAATATAACAAGGCAAGAAGTGAATATCTTTTCTCGTCTACAGTATAGTTCATTAAAGTTGTTAATTACCATGCATTCTGGAATTAACTATATGAGGAGCAAGATTAGATTTTTACCGACAGCGTTCACTAGATTTCGTTCTTGAGACTGAGACAGGCCTCTTCTAACGGAATTTACTGGAAGTAACTGTTTAACTCAGCTCAGCAACATATTATAAAAGAGTCAGAAGCGTTCAATATGATTGATTGGATACGTTGATTGTTCGATATGGTGCACTCAATTGTGTACCTGATGAAACAATGAGAATACCACTTCAACTTGATTATATTTATTTGTAGTAATGGTGTTTCTGATTTCGAAACGATATAAAGAGTTCGTTTTGAGCTTCTTCGTCGCCGACTGTTTTGGATCCCTTCAGATGTATCTTGATTCCAGATTCCAGGAGTCAAATCTGTCACAGCGTTAGACTTTATACGCTGTACTAGTGGAAGATAATTGGAGTTGGACTTAACATTCTTATGATTGTTTTTTTTTGTTACATCATATTTAACTCATTATAATCGGCATAGTGTAACTCATTGTTTCGATTCGTGCACTTAGAACGTATAATTATTGTATTAGTTTTATACTGCTTTTACATGGATGTATCTGATGAGGAAAGATACAATATTTTACAATAACTAACACTATTGTACACTAACATGTCTGGTATTCTTCAAAAATACGTTTTGTTTAGAAAAATAGTAGCACTAACCATGAAAGTCCAATATTTTCGATGCACAGAGTCAGTGTTTTGGCCACAAAGATGTTCCAGTGACAGATTTACAGTGAGGATAATGCAGTGACTGACCGCTAACTTGTGCAGTGAATAACGATAAGCTGGAGTGATGGATGTGGGCTCCCGGCAACCCTCGCGCAGCTCTGTACATACATATTTATCAACTTATCTGATATGTCCTTCATACGAGTAGTATAACAAGATATGTATAATATTCAAGGGCTGAATTGGAAATCAGGTATGATCCCTAAAGGTTGTTACCTTATAATGTCAATTGAGGGGAATTTTAGGTCACTTTAGAACACGATGCATGTATATACATGGAATAAAACTAAATATTTAAATAGTTACCAACAAATAAACTGTAATAATTCGTATAAGAAACGATGAGTGAATATTAAAGTAGCCATAATAATCTTTAGGGTGTTTAATTTTAATTTATAATTAGAAATAGCTGTGAAAAAATTCAATGTCCAAGGAAATTAGGAATTTAAGGCCGATTAACAATATAATTTAAAATACTTATTCTTTTTACCGATTGGACTCCCATTAATTTCAGTATAATATATTTTTAGACTCCAAAATGATTTTAAACCATAATAATATGTTTAGGAGATAAATATGTCTTCAAATAAAATTCTGCACTATACAAATAAAATTAAAAATAAAATTTATTATAAAAATTGTGAATCTATGTCAGAAACATCATATTGCACTTAATGGGTCATCTGTGTACACAATGAGAGTAATTATTCCGTCAAATTACACTATATTTTTGTATATTGTAGTCTAGGTTACTAATGTAGAAACCATGTAAAGTGTTGTTTTTAACACCTTCGTCGCCTACTTTATTTGGATCTTTTCAGACGAATATGACTGCAGATTTCAGGAGTCACGCCTGAGACTGTGTCAGATTCCAGACACTGCATTAAGACGAAGGTGAAATAGAGATAAACCCAACATTCACATAAATGAAGTTGTTTTGCATAAATCATCTAACACAACTCTAACCTTAGTAGTTGAACTGGCATATCTATAAACTGAACTATGTGAAAAGTAGTAGGTCTTGTTATTCAGCGAGTTAGTTGATAACTGTTCAACTGGTGTTGGTTGCATGTGGCCTAAATCAATATACTCATTCATTAAAGCTTGATAGCTTTTACTATTCTCATTATTTAATGTAGGCTCGATTTTGTGAAATGTGGCTAGTGCTATTAGAATTGATCAACTGGCTCAGGAATGGATAGTTTAAAAGGAAGGTTAACGTAAAACTTCTCGATTCATCTTGAGAATTTCTGGTTATGAAATGATTTTCATACATTTAATCCTGTTGCATAGATGGAGAAGAATCTTGACTGATTCTTCCAAAACTGCTGTAATCTGGTTTTGAGTTTACTAATAACAAAAGCCAGTCCAAAAGATTGCATGTTGTTTGGTTGTGATTCTGAGACACCTGACAGTTGTATAACCCAACTTGGAGTTGATAGTTGATGATTTATTTGGCCTATGATTATGTCATTTACAAATTCATTGCATGGTTGTTCTAATTTGTTATTTCTTACATCTACCTCAGTTATTCTTCCTGTACTTACTTTGTAGTTGGTCATAAAAGTTTTCGATTTTGTAGATTCACTCTCAATGAACCTTCCTTCATATAAACGTTCAAGTCATAGCATTAAATTAAAGTGAAGTAAAAAGTAAAGGTGTCTTATTTTACCAGGTGAATTGAGGGCTAAGAAACCCCAGGTCCTCTAGGTCCCCAGGTTGTGTTAGAGAGCTAACACAACCTTGGGACCAACAGCATAATGTGACTTCCGAACCACTACCAATGGCCGGGCATGCGGACTGCTTGCAAGGACAGGATCGCTCAGCGGTCATCCATCCAAGCAGCAGCAGCCACGCTCGACGTTGCTTGATCCGGTTATCTTTCGATAACCGTTGTACCCGCTACATTACGCCATTGGTAATTGAAATTACGTAAATTGAAATTACGTACGCCATTGCAGGTTATAAAAATTATAAAATAAAATAAAATAAAAAAATCAATTTTTAGTGAAGTGCAAATCATTATTAATCAGTTGACGCTTGAGGACTACATATATTCAATATTAAAACTGTTGTTAAATGTATTAAACAAACCACTAATACTTTAGAAAAGAAAAATATAATTGAAATTGCTGAACAAGATTTTGTACAATTAATGACGACACAATGTTAAAATGTAAATAAATTTAACAACATAAAAATATTTGAAAAAAGCAAAAAATAATATGATTTATTAAATCCAATACGACTTAGATAACACTATAGAGAAAATAAAATTGAGAAGTTGCTAGTAATCGTGGGCGAGAATAAAAATGTTAGTACGTGTAAAATTCTAACAGATTTGAATAGAAACCTACACATGTGACAGAAATACTGAAAACATCTCTTTATCAAGTTACTTATAACTATATAAATATTATTTATATGTATAATAGGTAGGTTTTACATGGAAATATGAGTAAACGTGTGCATCATTGTGTCATCATTGTAAATCTTCCCATACCCCCTTTTTCTTCCATAAAAAGAGCACTTCTGATGACAACTATTTCCTTATAGGAATTTGCTCTATAGATCTAAAAGTATTTACACGATATAATTATATCTCGCTTCCCAGACTGTAAGTAAAGGTGTTATTATTAAAAGATCATTATTTTCACTCTGTACCATAATTTGGCACTGAAATTGAAATTGGCACCAAAGCGCAGAATTCGTAATTATTGATAGGTATTATTGTTGCAATTATCACTGGGATTGTCCAAAGGCGTAATAGTTTCCATCCAATATTTGGGCTAATACTTTCAATTTAATTGTTAAGTGAATTTAATTTCTAACGCCACTATTTAGTTACAGATGTTCCTGCTCATTAATTAGTAATCATTCATTAGTCAGAATACTTCTGATGCCAGATATCATAAATACATCAAACAAGCCTTATGATAATTCATTTGTGTAGATATAACACAATTGTTTCAGTTGAAGTAATAAAATGTTCATTATTTTCAAACGTATATTTTAATAGTTTAATAGGTAAAAATATTAGTCCAAAATGGAGAATGGGAATAATTAATTAGTCCAAAAATATCATATGAGTTAACATTGATAATATTGTAAAATTAAACATATAAACAAGTAAGTACATTTCTGATAGGAACTGACTCACCCTAAAATACGGAGAATTATTAATTTGTTTTATAAAGAGTCACTCGTGCATACGGTACAGGATTATATGTGGCTGGGTGGGATTAACAAAATGCCTTTACTAAAAAATCAAAATATATACAGTTTTTAACATTTTAAAATTTTTAGTGAACTTACTTCTACAAGGAGTGATTTAAATAAATAAAATTGTAACCTGCAAGTTTAGGATTAATATTCACATTCCCTTAATATGCTGTAAACTTTTCTATTTCCGTGTAATTTATATGAATCTTTATTTTATAACATCTATCATAAATGTACTTTACATTACAACAGCCTGCATGGAATAACAATGCATTCAGTAATATCACACTCATCTCCTTCTATCACAAACAACTTCCTCCCCTCCCTCCCACTACTGTATTCTCCTACACGACAAAAACAAGGAGATGCGGTGTGACCCAGCAGCGGCAGCAGCTCACTCTGATTACGATCCCACACTTCTTGCTGCTCCACAATCACATTTGTGGTCTGCGGCCTACTTATCATTGCTATTAACATCGCCTCTCATCCTAGAGTTTGAATAAGTGTTTCGGTTAGTATAGCCGATCTAAAATTGCATTTAATTTCTCGAAAATATTTTATGTAAATCTTTTCATTATGCATATACTCGTATATTTATATAACCTTTTATTGAATTCATTTACACAGAGAAAACTCTGCAATATCTAAGTTTGTTAAGAGCAAATTATAAATTAAATAATAATACACTTCCCTGTACTAGTATAATAATATTATTATACTATCATTGTTGTGTACCAGAACTCCCAAACCACTTTTTCAGGCAAACCAAAGTATCATATTCAAACTTTCGAAAACTCAATAAATACCCGAACATATGCAATTTTATATTTCATGTATTTCATCTATTTCTCATTGAGAACGACCTGTAACAATTTTAAATTTCGTTTATAATTCTATAAAATAAAGGCATAATTACAGTAAACATAATAGAGCTTTACAGCTTTGTTATACAATGGCGGATTTTAAAAGCCTTTCATCGTAAACATCCTAATACTAAAAAATATTATAAAACAGTCTTAGTTCTTACAATAGGAAATTTAAGAGAAGTAGTTGAGTGATAAGGAGATAATACAGTTAAAAAGGTGAGTACTATACAATATTTTACAGTCATCACGTGGCAGCATTGTTTCTGACTCGAATCTCATAGCATAATTACCTATTTCTATTTTAACTGCTACAAAATACCTAATTTTAACGTTTTACCATAAGTCGTTCTGAAATAAAAAAAATGTATATTTTGAAAATAGTAAGTGACGGATGCTAGGACGAATGGTATGTTTTGACAGGTTTTCACATGGCACTTTTGCTTGCCTTTGGTCCAAGAATAATACCTGAAGAGGTTAGAAAAGATCATGTCATTCTGCACATGATAGAAATACTTATTACATAAGAAAGAATAGGAATTATTATATTGTTTAGTATATAAATATTTACAAATAATTCATTATATCCAATTCGAAATATTAAACTCAGTCCTCACAATATATATTGAAACACTATAATATAACATAATGACTATCAGTTTTCCTGCCGGGCATAATGTAATACATAACAATGTAAGGTATATTCTTCTTATTAATATTAGTAGTTGGTTGCAAGAAGATTAAAATATACCTCTTTTAGTGTACACTTCTGATACAATTCTAAAATTTATTTAAAAAATCTATTTATTCCTTTTAACATACAAAAGATACGAAGGTTGAACTTTACGTATCTTGTTTATTGCTTCTATTTTTATACAAACAATTATTCGGACCATTCAAAGTTAAAAACTCATTCATTATTATATGATTCAATATATAGAATCATATAATAAATTATATGGATTTATATAATTTTTTTATTTTAAATTATAATGTTTTTACTAACATAAATATTATTTCTAAATATTATACTTCTTATATTCTATAAATTTCTTCTGTACAGGTTCCAAACATTTCATAAATAGTAACATGTTTACATGTTTTTAGTTATGTGGCTTCCCTATTATTCACGTGAAGAAAACAGAAGATTTACTATAAAAAAATGCACCGTACTCCAAGAAAAATATCATATTAAACAAATAAAACTCGAATTTTATCAGTGTTACAAAAGAGAGCGTACGTTATAACACGTTACTGCAACATGAGACCTGGATAATAATATATGAACAGTTGGCACAACGCGCGCCGAGGCTTCTGCAGAAGACACATGCCTCCATACATTACAGGATATTGTGTATTGTGATTTAGCTCCAACTGCGCGTGAAGACGTAAGTTCCCCAGGACAAGAGAGTTAGTCTCTGCAGAGACATATCACCTACACAACACTTCCTCGGCAGTTTCTTGCCGTTAAGGTGAGGTGGGGTAGCTGAGTAAGTGTTGTTTACGAACCCTTTTTCATCGGTTTTGTAAGCTACAATGTAAACTTGCCTTGCATTTGTGCACCGTTATATTTTATAGTTATTTGAATTTATTTTACTTCTCAGTTTAATTACAATCTATTTTCTCGGATTATGAGGTACTGTATATACAGTATATACAATAAACTCGTTACTTTATTGTTCTAAATGACCTAGAAGCAATAATTCTCCAGTTATTCGTTAAGCTTTAGCTGTATTGTTTCATATTTTGAGGTCATATAGGTATGATTAGAAAACTAATTATTCCTATACCCCCAATGTAATGTTGAGTACATTATAATTGTGAAACTATAACATTCATAAGGAATAATTCCTAAAAATATACGAGATGCATTAACTTCACTTATGAAAGATTTAAAGTTGTATTTTGTTTGGCTGAATTTTATCTCCATTTCAAATTATTCTCAGTCAAGCCTGTGACAGCATCAGATTTAGACGCTCGCTCGCTGCACTAACAGGGAGGTAAATTGGACTAAATTCAACATTTTCATACGTAAGTTTTTAAGAAAAATCAGGGCTTATCTTGCCCCATGCTATGCACAATATAACAATGTTTTAAGAGAAATAAGCTTGTTGACTAATACTTTTAACTGTATACACTTTACGGTATGAAAAAAAATATTCTTTTTCTTGGATAAGTGTTGAAAATTTCTAAAGAGAACGTTTTAATTGAACAATGGAAACATTACAAATCCGTGAGTTTTACTATTATAAGAATGACCCCTTCCGTTCTTCGGATTACGATAACGATTACAGAGTTTTTAATTTAAATAATTGAAAAGGGTATAGCGGACATGCATTAAGACAATCTACTACACCAATGCTAATAAGATGAAAGGGAGACCTTTTCGCTTAAAAAAAGTAAGATAGCAGTCCTATAGTAATCCTGAAGGATAAACAGAAAACACTAATACAAGTAGGGTGAATTTATTCCACAAAAGTTGCGTGCAAATACACAGTGATAAAAATGTGAATGATCAAAAATCGTATCGGAATGAATCGGAAACAAAGCAGTGAAAAGTTAGCAATAATAAACATATTTTTTATACCTAAAAAATTCAATATTAATACTCATCCCCAAACGGCAATATTCATGTTTTACAAAGGACAAGAATTTTCAACCTTTAAGGGACGCAACAGTTATTGATATACTAACTGCTGTATAAATACAAGGATGGTATACCCCACACCCCGTCTCTTGTAACAGACCTCGCGTAAACTATATATAAATGCAGCCTACTTTCAAGACTATGGCTACATTATGTTGCTACGTTATACATTAAAACGTTGTACGGCTGTCATCAGTTAATTTAAAAATAAATTTTTCCGCAATTTTATCGTTTTTATCATGGTTATCCATAAAAATTTTTACAAATATTCACTAAGGCTTAGGTCAATTCTATTTAGTCACGTGCACCATGATAATAATCGATGTAGGCCAGATTGTTCCCGAGATATCACGTAAAAGACAGATACATACAGACATAAATAAAGTTTTTTCATCCCCTCAAAGAACTAAACCTAACGCTGGTCAAAGAAATTCTTTATATAACAAAAGTTTTAATGTAATATTGAACTATGTAGGTCTATGGTATTATTAATATTATCATACATAATAAATAAAATAAAATACATATTTTTTATTTTCTTGATGTTATACTTTTTGGAATAATATAAACATAATTGCTGTTGACTTGATAAATAAATATAAAAGATACCTGTGTGGTTAAAAAACAAAACCTTCAATTGAACCAAAATTTTCCTTCTATGCTTAACTACAAACTTGCAAAAACAACATCACGTAATACCATTGATATTTTTACTAGTGGTAAAATCACTAGTTCTAAAATATTGCTGGATAAACTGTTAAAACTCTAAATTCTGAACTTCGACAGGTTCAATATGTGAAATTTAAGATATATTCCTTGAAGTTGAAATGAAACTATTTGGCGCTGCAATAACTCAATAGTGACTGAATAATTCTGAATAAGAGAAAAGCTAAATATTTGTCCGGATTCTCTCCCAACACAACACGACACCGGCACTCTATATATCACTGGAGAGACTGTGGCTGTCAGTGAGGTTTAGGTGTTGTGTTTGGCTCTATAAATAACACTTGTACAAATTACATCTTTCAAATGTAAAAACTGCGAGTGGTGACGTATTTCATAAATGTTTACAACTAAATTGTTATTTTAGTAAAGGTTGTTTAAGTATTATTTATGTTTGTAGTCTTGAGTAATTTTATTTACATTTTAAGACTGTATTTATTTGTGTCGTTTACTTTTGTTTTTGAAATAAAAATATTAAGAGGGAAATAGAGATGGTAAAGAATAAATAGATCTTCGGTACACACACAAAAAGCACTTCTTTTAGTTCACCAATTACCAAACGTAGGATAGGTGCTAGACAACTTTATCACAAAGTTCAAATTCAAGTCGGCATTAAGTTTTAGATTGAAACAATAATTTAGTTAGATAGAAAACGCTAAGGATAAATTTTTTATGAGCTACGATTTCAGATTAATTATACACGATATATTTTTAACTACATATAATATGATTACCTTAGTCGTTACAGTCTTCATAATAAGATATCTCCAGTTATTTTCCAGTTCTTAGTTCCAGCTGCGACCAGAGCGCTATACCAGTAGGTCAGATATTCCTAGTTTTACCAAGAGAACGTTTACACAGAATCTTAGTAACATGTTAATTTTCAAAGCAAATACTTTCCTGTGCAGTCATTGCTATTTCTATTCACATAAAATTGATATCTTCTTCAGTAAATACCAGAATTAGGTTATCAATAAATTCACCTCCTTTAAATGTTATATTCAAAAGCACCTGGTACATCTGGTCAGGTCCGTTAAGCAACTCCAAACCGTCTGACTCTAGTGTAGAAGCTAAAGCACTACGACCAGATTTATTTTAGTAACCTAGTATTTAGGAAGTACCGGTAGGAGGTTATAATCATGAGTCACTCCGGTCAGCGTTTACAAAAACTACCGTGTATAATATTCTCACAAAACACTTAAGGCAAAAATGTTTAAATGGGAGTGTTTAAAGTATATATATAATATCTACATCTTATTCTTACATTCATTAAACGCAATTCTGTAGACTATGTAACATAATTTCAGCAAGTCCTTCTAATTAAATTTCAACAAAAATGGAAGGAGTAAACATGTCGAATTATTTTAAGATTAGGTATGGCATTCATCGGGAGAACCGTCCACAAGATAATCTCGCTCAAACTAACTAGTCTAAAGTAACTATTAAATCTCGTGGGAGTCCGCTATTAGACGTTCGTGCAGCTAACTACCTCCACGCCAAACCACGCCGCCCCGATTGCCTCAGCAGTGACCTTTATTCGTTGTTCTTTTATTGATGAACTAGCTAAAAATTTCCATACTTTTCTCTTTCATTTGTTTCATGTTGCTAGTAATTATTATGGTTTAGCATTATTATTCCAGTCTTAAAAAATTATTCTTAAATACACAATAAATTACAAAGCCAACATTCCTCTACTCGTTGAAGATAAGAGATCGGCAAATATCGTTCTCTACCACACCCTAAATACCTTAATATTTTGCACTAAATGATCCCACAAAATTCCAACTTAAAAACAGTACCTAACAGCAGATAGTCACAAACCCCCACAATGAAAACAATATAAATCACATAAAACCTGGGTAAAAAATGTTTAATTTGATTATTAGGATCATATTGTATAAATTGCAAGAAGTATTGTAAGCTTTTAGATCAAAATTATAGATACTATGGTGATGGTTGAAAAATATGTTTGACATTGTAGTGATATATAAAATAAAAATATATTAACTTAATGCTCTATGCTTCGTCTTGTTTGAATAATCACCATATTATGTTAAGGATATACTCAGCTAAAAAGAAATAAATATTTAGTGATAAAATACTAGATCATATATAAAAGTAATGTTTAATTTCATAACATTTTAAACTAACTAGTTGAACTGTATGACAGTGTATCGCATGAGAATATGAAAACAATTGTATTCTGTCTGCCTGTTTCAAAAAACGACTGACCTATAGACATGAGTTCTATGATGTTATATCTCACTCCATAGGATTAGGCGGTGCATTGTATAAAACATGGGTGACAATGGGTTGAAACGGGTATAATGACAATGATACAATCGCAGATTTAAATACATTTTACCGGAAACTGAATAAAATCATATGAACATTTACCATCAGACGTAATGACAGATGTAGTCTAATGAAACGAGGTAAATACTTGAAACTTTGATTGAAAGTTTTAGTGAAGTCTGTTACGCAACATGGGGTGTGGCGTACTCTTACCTTGTTAAATAGATAAGTTTAAAAAATGAAATTATATTTAAACTTTTATGAGACACTGTTTTAAAATATTAGCGATTCTTCCAAGTTGTGTTCAAGTTCCCATATTACAAAGTGATTATTTGTATTCAGAATATAAATGTCTGCAGGTTTCAAAAGTTAAAAAAGAGTAGCGATTCGGATTAAGGTGAGGCAATATTGTATAGTTCTGTAACAAAAGGCAACTATTTATTGATTTGACAACTAAAATTTCTATAGTATTGTGATATACTAAATATAAATATACAGATACACGGAAAACTAAAACAACTTATGAACGGTTTTGCTTTTTCTTATAACAAATCTCTTAGAATGAGGGTTAGAAGATTGGTTTGATAGTTATATTTAAAACTATATGAAGAAATAAAAATCCTAGAAATAAATTTGTTTTATGAGAGTTTTCCAGTGTAACGATTACAACAAGCTACCTTACCCGTTCACAGGGTGGGCGAACATTAGCACGGTGTCGGGCTGTGTCTTATTACCCCCTCCCCCCTCAAAGTGTTGTTTTTGTTCTGGAAGTTTTCTGGCACACTCACCCGTGTGGTGCTGAACGTTTGCCAAACCCAACCCCTTCTCTCAAGCGCTGCCATGCCTTTAATTTACGTCCCGCTCGTGAAAGCTAAGAGTCCAATACTTTACCGGCTCTGATTTGATTTTAAGTGTTTTTAGAAAATTTGTTTGGCAATGGACCTTACTTAGGGCACAGCGACAATTTGCAATTGTTATCAAGTCATAAAGTCATTTCAAGCACAATAGAGCTGTTTATTAGTACTTAATAATTTCCAAACAAAACGTTTGCTAATTTTAATGAGCTGTAAGCCCCCCCCCCCCCCCACCCCCCCCCCCCCCCACCCCCCCCCCCCCCCACCCCCCCCCCCCCCCACCCCCCCCCCCCCCCACCCCCCCCCCCCCCCACCCAAAATTAAATAAGGCAATTGCCATTTATACAATTTGATGTAAATAAAAGTCGTCGTTTGACAGGTATTTGGGCTTCCGATCATATGTTAGTTTGCTTATTTAAACGCATATGTGACAGATACGGCCAAATACAAAATAATTGAATCGGAAAAGGTAAGCGCTCTGTGGTGTAATGGTAAGCACATTCACCCGGCAAGTGAGAGATCCGGGTTCGACTCCCGGCGGAGCAAGTACTTTTTGCGATTCAATGTTTATTGAAATTAAATAAGGCAATTGCCCATTTATACAAATTTGAGATGTATATATATATATATATATGATATATTCTTCAAAGTATTGAATAACCACTACTTGTAAATAAATTAAAGGGAAACTTAATTTCGCAACAAACAAGTACAATTATGCAAATGTTAACTATATTTTAATTTGGGAAGACATTGCTTATATGATACTGGTTTAGCACAAGGTTTGAGTTAAGTTAGTTAGAATTTACATTAGTTATGACGTTCTTATATTACTTTTAATCTCATTAAATATAAAGAAACTGATGAAATTGAGACTTTTAGAAAGTAGTAAGTTTTTTAGTCCTACGTAAGTATGTATATTTTTTCATCGAGACAATACATAAAACTCAATCATGGAACTAGAAATATTTTAGACCAAGAATAGATTACATGGGCTGGAGTTAGACGCCTTATGATATAAAGTTTTTTTTTACGATTTCATAATATTGTCTCCATCGGGGCAAAAGGCAACCTCACCTGGATAAACTTATATCCATGCTACCGTAAGTGAAATTAAACGGCCGGAACTTAAAAGGCCTTTCCCCTAAGTTAGCTATACGTAATTGTATTTATTTTCTTAGCCGCGAAAATACATTTAATTAAACTATGGTATTGAAAATATAATCATTAAATACAAAAATGCTCCTAATACGTTGAATTATAAAAGAATTCGTCACAATTTAGCTTAGTCTTTGATGTTTTAAATCTCTTGTGTAGCATGTATCCATTAAGATACATTATTAAGACTGTGGCTAATCTATTTGTAGGACACACTCACTGCTCTAAACTGCCACGTAAAGAGTTATAATAGCTAGCACTATTACTACTTAACTATGAACATAAGTTTCCTAACTAAGAGCACTACGGACTTAGGTATAAAATATAATTGTCTTCTCTCAAGAATTAGTTCTACAAACTGTTTCCTCCGAAATCACGTTTGTTGATTTATTTACTAGTATAAAACATTTATTGTTTTCTGATTTAGTAAAAAGACTTTTCTTCTATTATTTGCAACAATGAGGCTACAGATCACAAGGTTACGTATGAGAACAGGAGACAAAGTGAGACCACCATGTTTGCGGACGTTACTGATAAAAAGATCAAAACATCTCAAAAACATCATTAGACCCTTATGAAACCACAATATTGCATTGTCTTTGTTTTATTTTTATATATTAATCTAAAGCTGTTAGTTTTTTTTCAGAGACTTGCTCAATTTGTGAAATAGTTATTTTTATTTACTTAGTGGAATTTATTATACATTTACCAAACCTTTAAATTCAATATTGGCTTCAGACACAAACTTGTTTTGAAACGAGGCAATTTTAAGTCAGGTTACAGCTTTTCATCTACATAGCATCACACGATAAACGTTATTGGCTTTCGGATTTATTTTATTCTATAAATGCAGTGGAGTGAGGAGGAATATAGAAAGCAGTATTAAATTAAAAAAGATAATTTTCATAAAGATAAAATGTCATTAGACACAGCTAAGCTATAACTAATTTAAATATTTGATTTTATTTAGTAATAGATACACAACTGCTCTTTTTGTGTTTCATTTTAATTATCATGTGGCCGCTAGTATACAAGTTAAAATTTATAAATGTTTAACTGGAATGTCGGAGTACTAATACACCATTACAGTCTATTTTTGGAAGTGTACATATTGCAGTAATTCCAAAGAAACTGTCATTAAACAATAAATACGTGCTATACATTAGATTTTTAATGATTTACAAATAACATATTTAGAGAACAAAAATGTTTTTGAAAAATAAAATATACATTGATAATAATTCCATGGAAGCTGTTTTTCTATGGAGTTTTTGGTTTTACTATGACTGCAGTATTTATTTTTCACCTTCCCATTATTAAGTAAGTGAATAATCTTGAGATTTTAATATGCCAGCATAAAATGCAATGAAAAAATATTTATATTTTATTCATGTGATACTCTTAGATAGTAGTGCAAAATGTCACTTTATTAATAGACATTTTATGTTTTAATAAAATTTTGAACTGTGATTCCCTTTAAATCTTAGAGCAAAGATGTCTTTAGCTCTTGTAGTCAATATGTTATACTATAGATATATGATAAAAGAATACGCCATATACATGTCGCGTGACAGCCTATGATAAAATTAGTATGTAAATTAATTCAGCTACATGAAAAAAAATTAAAATTAAGTATTATTCTATTAAGTTTTCAAAATTTGTTCATCCAGCAATTTTTTAAATCCTGATATGATTTTTATTTTTTTATTCTCACCAAAGCACACAAAATTAAAATGCACTGTCGCCGAACTTGGTGTTTCATGTGCGGGAATGAATTCTCTTGCAGAAGTAAAGATCTATCTATAAGTTAGGTATTTCTTGAGAAATTACGCACAGAGACAGCTAGGTCTACTATCAAACACCTACGACCACTAGAAGGTGGTGTTGGTCGTCGAATACAGACATATTGTGACCTGTATTCTGAAGTTCAGTTTTACTGATTAGTGTTGTGTTAATTTTTTTTTATTAAGTGCATTTTAGATTTAGTGAAGTTGACGCAACATGGTGGTTGTGATTCCCGACTTACGCGTGTTACAACGTTCCAGTATGATTTGTTTATTTTAATATAGTTTGTAATTATGTGTTAGGTTAGTTATTACCTGAAGAATAGATCAGATTGCAGATCTCTAAATGTAGTGTTGCTGTTTTTTTGTATCACTGAACAATGGCAAATGTCCGGAAAATCTTGTTTCCTTCATTATCCTATGATTTTCACCTTTTTAATTCTTTATTGGATTATAGAAATAAATATACTCAATTAATAATGCATTATAAATGTGAACTAGTAACTTGAACTTAGATACCAGTGATAACTAGCCATTCCTTCCATAGAACTAAAAGAATTTTATAATACAGAAGGAATAGTTACATAAGTTACCTCTATTCAATTGTTTTACAGTTTCTAGCTCTTATTTAAAGTTGGTGGTATTTAGTGCATAGCGAATATCCTTCAAGATAAATAAAACGAAACGTTATTTATTATCTTTTATAGTGATATAATATTATATTACTTAGTTTGAACATAATCTATAGATAACATCATATGAGCAATTGTATGAGAATCCTGTTATTATGAACATATGTTTAAATACGCTTGTTAGTCAATTATTAAAACTTAAATCATTTCTTCAATCTGACCAAAGAGTACCATTAAGACCCTAAGAACATGCTATTTGTGTCATCTGATTGTGCAACCGAGCAAAAACTGTTAGGTTTCTTGATTAGTAGTTTTCCTTCTTAAAAGAAATGGGTACTTAATTTATAAAAAAATGATAAGCTAATACTTTCACATGAATTTACATTACTTTCTTACTGTATAAAACATATCTGAGAAGGCATCTATGTCGTTGATACATAGTTGGCGATATTATCTCTGATACACTATCTCTGTTAAAAAATTTAAAACAATTATTTAAGATTTTTATTGACGAAGAATTGTATAAGCCTCCATTTAGATAAGTGAATAATACAGATTTTTTCATCCTCTAGTGGTTTTTAAATATTCTTTGACAAACTTCCTCTTTATGTAATATATTGTAAAACAAATATATTAAATTTCGTAACTACTTTGTTCTATGGAATCAAATATAATGGATTCGTGAGTTATGAACGGCCGTTATAATGGAAATTATAGCGCACCAAGCTGGCGAATTAAATTATTTAAGATATTTATAAGATAATCTATTGTACTAAACTGTAACTTGTTTCAGCGCTCCTATCGCTAGATTGTAGAGATAGAGAGACTCTTGTGGGGCTTAAATATAATCGATATCTTGAAAACCGATTAAAATACGTAAAGGTATTCAAATACAATATGTTAATACAATTTTATATGCATTGCAGAAAACTGTTTGATTTTTCTATACGATTATAAATAACCTATAGTTAGCATTTATTTAAGTTTGGAGATCTACCATGTTAAAATAAAATGGGTTATCAAGTTGAGAAAACTTAGCGAAGATCTTTATAAATTCAGCCTGTGATACACCTTGTTTGGACTATTTTTTACAATTCTTTTGCTAAAAATTTCTACAAGCCACGTTGAATAACATAATCTAACGAAAAATATGCTCTTATCCATCATACAATAACCCTAAACAATACATATAATAATATTATGAAGGTTTATCTATATATATATATATATATATATATAATTTCAATAAACATTGAATCGCAAAAAGTACTTGCTCCGCCGGGAGTCGAACCCGGAATCTCTCACTTGCCGGGTGAATGTGCTACCATTACACCACAGAGCGCTTACTTTTTCCGATTCAATTATTTTGTATTTGTATATATATATATATATAGGTAATCACAAAAATATTAATATGGTTTCACCTGAAATAATTTACCGTAAAACTTTATTTTGATACAAGGACTTGTTAAATTATATTAATAACATTCCGCTACTAACTAATTGTGATATAAAACACATCTAGAAGCAATCAATCCTTTAGATGAATGAATTATCAAACAGGCCAGTAACTATATTTGATTTTATTCAGAAAATTAGTAAATTTATAAGTATAATAATATGTTAAATATATTCGTGTAGAAAAACGTTGCATTATTATACTCCTTAATTTTTCTTAGTTAAAAAAGAGCAATATATCACAAACTAATATTGGTAATTAATTGGTAAAGCCTATTTAAATATATATTTTATCGACGGATTCCGATAACATTAATATACATTTCTCTGGTGACATAATTGCGTTAATGATAAATTATAGTTGTAGAGAAAAATAATCAAAGGCATACAAATATAACGACGACAGCTAAATATTCATCACATTTTGATTGGCAATACTGAATTTGCCATTCCTATAACAATGAAGTAGTATTATACTGAGTACTGTTAGATAAATAGTATATGTTATCTAACAGTAATTACTGAAAATAACTAAGAGTAGAGTATATATGACACTTAAAGAACATGTAGTAAAAGTACAAAGTCGGTAAAGTTGTCAAGAAGGTGAAGTCTATTGGCTGTAATCTCTCGGGCTGTTATCAAGTCATGGTGACCTTTGTTTCTCCATCTCCCCCCAAACCACCCGCTCTATCCACCCCCTCGCTGACTAACTGCTCCCCGGAGTACAATATCCGGCGGAGGTGTCGAAGTCTTTTGTCTCCACAAATGGACAATCTGAACTGTACTTTTCTTCTTTATCTGTACAAATTTTATTTGTTTTTTCATAGACTAACTTCATTACCAAACAGGTTATTATTTTATATACAGTATTTTTTTTTTCAAATAATTGTTTTCGTGCAGTTTTAAATGCATGTCCTGGTAATATATTTTTCCCACAACAATTAGAATACTTAGGATGATAAATCATGACACCCTCATTCAGTACACTGAAGATACATTTATAATAATATATTAATAAAATTAGTTTTTTATCGAAAAGACAGAAAAAAATAAATTGGTAAACTTTTACTTTCATTTGCAAGTCTTAGGAAATATAAAGTTAGCAGAGCGTGATCAGTAGTATAATGGAGGTACATAAGATACAGTATTCAACTATCCAATTTTTGCTACACATTTCCTTCGTCGGGGAAACAATAGAAACCTAAAGCAATACAAATAACTTAAACCGGATAAAATGTCAATTGATATCAGTATACACTCTGACATATTTTCTTCTTGAATATTTTCTTTTGTACCTGTGATATATATATCTGAAACTTTCACTTTTCAACTTCAGGATCCAAAACACTGTTTTTAGCTTAAGGGGAGATGTACGCCCATAAGCCCGTAATGTTAAACATATGCTAATATATAACCCATTATCTCAGAAAGTATCAGAGTTATAAAATTGAAATTTTTACCCTACAATAAAAATAGTATTCTAAAGACACCCTACTAATTTCATTGAATTCCATTAACTGTTAGGCATTAATTTTATATTTTAAATATTTGTAAATTTTTTTGCTTATAATTTTGGATTACTATTTTAAAAATAATTTGGTATTGTTGAGCTAGAAGTCTAAATCTAGTAGAGGTTGTGTAAACAGACATCCTTAATAACCTGTAAAAAATTTGAAATGAATTGGCCTTCTACTTTCTGAGATAATGGGACTTTTGTGTTAAAAAAATAGATTTTCGGGAAATCGCGAAAACATGATAAACATATATTTACTTACATTTCAAAACATTCCAGCTTCGTAATTCTGACTCTTTTCCTTCTCAGCATCGAGGAGTTTCTTCCTGATCATCCTGGTCCTTTTTCTGGCTAGCTTTGTCTTCTCTTCACATGCTATATCTGATTTTATCATCCGATCTCGATCAATTTCACTAAGGCATTTTGCACAATTTTTTGCCAATTTTGACTCCAAGCCCTTTTAATACTGCTAATCTCCCCTGATTGCCCTCATTAAAAGTAATAACTGCATCATATGTGCCTAACTTTAGAGTTTGTAATCCTACATAGTTATTTTTTGGCACTCTGGACCAGAGAACAGAATTGAAGCTTTCGTTAATATTTTGAGTGCGGCCGTGCAGACATTTCTCTAACAACTCAGTTTTTGCCAGGTCCCTGAATATAGGTTTTATCAGATCAATTATGGGCTGGTCCAGTGAATTTTTATGTTCATATGTTTAGCATCCCGAATGGCTTGCTTATACCTACACCATGATATGTCGCAAAGCTGATGCTATGGGTTGTCGTCCGTGGACGCTTTATGCAAGAAAAATTGCCAAGAAAAAATATTATTTTTATATTATTTAGGATCCGTATATGCATGTATTATATATCATTTTAATCAGAACACACTAAACAATACAAAAAAAAAATAAAAATTTTTAATTTTTGGGCGTACATCTCCCCTTAACTCTAAAATGGATTAGGAGATATATCTGATGTATCTGAGTGACTATAACTAACTTATCTGGGTAGTGTTTATAATGTGATACAAAAATTATATTTTATAAGTATTCCAGTTTTTCTATTGAGTAAGATTGACCAATGTTTGGATCTTACCCCACGACGCACGTAGAAGTATTCACGAATTTCCAGCGCAGCGAGGATATTTATATACTAGATTTTTTTAAAGGTGGGTATTTTGTATAACTTTTTGTAGTAAATCACATCTTCAGCCCACTACTTTAACTGCTCTTGCAGTAGTAACAAGATATTGTACTATGTAGATAGTATCAGAATCTGACCTAGAGAATAGAAGTGTTAGAATAAAATTTTAAATTTTGAAATATTGTTGCAATAACTTACTATTATAAATAATTTCCTTGTTTTTACCACAATAAGGCTACAATATACTAAATGAATGAATGCCGTAACTTTATTCGGTGTATCTAGCTACTTCAGTCACAGAAATTAGAAGTCTTTTACTATATAATGATATTGTATACAAATTATTGTTACTAGGAGACCACGTAAAATTTGTTTATAGTCCAATTGCAGGCATTATTATCTACGAAGTGTATGAGCTGGAAACCTTTCTTATAAAGTGCTAAAATGGGATGAGTAGCGTGATCACAATATTTCACCAGTCACAGAAGTTATTGAAAGCTAAGGACTCGATCCAAAATCCTTATATTGCTTAAAACCAACTCTTAAACTTTCTGTGAACTTCTCAACAAAGATGTTGTGGATATTTGCATGAAATTCATTTTGTGTAAAGTGCTCTTGTTGTTCTTTAAGTGCTCTAACTAAGCCTCTGTTCAATTCTTCATCTTTAGGGTTACTTACTACTGGTATGAAATTTTTACTAGCAATAATTGTGAATATTCCTGAATTGTACACATTTTCCAACTACAATTTATTTGTTACCTCAGAAATGCACGAGTGCCATTCACAATAAGTTACAATTGACGTACAATAATCTATTGGCGTATGCATGTAATAAATATAAAATTTGCGGAGATCATCTGCTTTCGACATACCTGCTATTTTAGAAATAAATGTGAGGATACTGTAAACAGGTATATGTATTTGTCTAATTATTTTAGGAATTATCTTAAATGTATTCATGAACTGTAGCAATTCTAGATTTTTTCATTACCGTACTTTTTGCCTGTTTTAATTGCTTGATATCTTTCTACATTGATTCTCCTTAACATAATTATAGCACATAGTGGAACATATTCACGAGCATTAATAAACATAATTAAATCTACTATAATGTGAAACGTATCAAACCACTATCCTCCATCGCAATACCACATAACGACCCAGATCAATAACGTGCAGGACCACTATGTATAGTGCAACACTACAAATAACACGCAATTGACATAACAGATCAATGGCAACTAAAATGTTCTACACTGTCCACGGTGTGTGATCATTACATCAAATTCAATAGACACTGAAACATGCCTCAGCCTGTTCTATTTTAAGCTGTGAGTTTTTACTATCGACTTTATTTTTTTTATTATTTATCCTATATTCCAAATTAATGTGTTATATTATGTTTAATATTCCATATCATAACAGTAACTTTTAAAATTGATGGACAATGACCTTCTACAGTAGGGGAAACCGTGGTTAGAAGGGTTTCATATTCAGAACCGCTTACATGTCTTCTTTCTGTCTACTAATCCAGAATTTTCCTTTTCAAGACAAGATTTTTTATCAAAAATCTAAGATTTTTAGATTTTTTTTATTTAGATTTTTTTGGAATCTCGATAAACGTTTGGACTAGCCAATATTTCACGAAGATTATTGTGGCTATTTTTATTTTCTGTGCGTTTTCTTTTATCTTCCGCTACAGTGTTCTTTACCGTCTTATCTGTTATGAAAGCGTAAGATCTGTTTTTTTCTTCCTCTTTAGTTCCTTTATGAAGTTTTGCATTTTGGAATGGTTGGACTTGTTCCCAAGTTTGCAGTGCTCTTGGGCTTCAGTTTGAGGTTGGCCAACAAGTTCTGGATAGGTCAATCTGTCCCTAATCTGACCTAACATTAGCGTCTGTAAATTTTCAGGACTATGAGGGAAATGCCAGTTACACTCAATCCCGAACAGACGTTGGACGGAGTCAAGGCCAAAGGGGCACTTTTCCCAACTTGTCCACAATATCATAAATGGTCATTGTTCTCCTACTTGTAGCTACCCAGGACTATCAGGCTGAGTTGAAGTGCTTATTCATTATACCAAAAACGTACTGATGTCGGGGATAAAGTTTATGATTGCAGTGGGGTGGAAAAGTTAACAGAGTGACTCCATTTTTGCAATAATTTAACACATCTTCCAATAGGTGCAAATCATGACTAACAACAGCAAACTGTGTTGTTCCTTCGAACACCACACAAAAGATGTGCATAGAAATGTTTTGCAGATTTATACAAGTTTTCTTTACCGTTCACTCCGACATATTTGCGTCTCCATTACGCCTAATCGCCCCGTCACGAGGAAAATTCCCACAGTCATGATAGTGTACTCACTGAAACAATAAAAAGGGTGGAATTGCATTACCTGCATACACCGCAAATGCTCCAATAACAACTCTATGGCTCTCTCTCCAGATTTAAGACTGCCGATCTACCTGAAGCCTTTAGAAACTACCAGGCTTGTGCACGGTTGTTTAATAGTCATTTTCGTTGACATTCCATAAGTCTCCAGGCCTTTTTAACTTTAAAAGATTATACAATAAAGTTAAGTTTTTAAAAAAATACTAACGTTTGTTTTATTTAATTTAGTATCCCGGAGAAACTATCTGTTTGTGGGGACCTAATTAACAAAGACTTGTTCCGTTTAAGAAAACTTGCAAACCTGGAAAAAATAGCTTTATTCAAGATAAAAACAAACGTACTTAAAATTTATCACAACTAATACCATAAAACGCTCTAAAATATTAACTTTACAAACTTAGAGCAATTAAAACTTTAATTTTTAACATGGTCATGGTCATGGATGGTTGGTTTTAGAACGTATAGGGGTTGTTGGTACATGGTACCAACGTGTTCCCTCATTCATTTTTTCACTTTCACGTCTACAATCTTGTGTTCAAAAGAAAAAACAAGTTATACATTTATAACAAGTTATAACAATTATAAATTTTAAGTACGTTTATATTTATAGCTTACCGTTATAGCTTATGTAGTTTTAAAGTAATAATTAAACGTTTTTGCTCAAAACTCAAGATGCGTAGCCTCCTTCCCACACAACTGTCATTGTGGAACTGATGAGGTTTGTGGTGGGAGGTATGGGGGAAATGACAAAACCAGTCTGGTACGCCTTGATATCTTGGTTCCCTCGTACGCTTGGTCGCACAGGCAGGGTACCAACATGCGCCTTTACACCAGTCTCCATAATATAAATTTTGTTTATTATGTGCAATATATGACTATCGTCATAGTCTTCAAAATTTTATGTTGCAATTCTCAAAAAATAATCTTTAATGATATTTACTCTTTGTTCTGAATATTAGATATACTATTACAAAGTCATTTTGTTGTAAATATACATTTATATAAAAATATTTTTACATAACATCTCTGTTTATTGTCTGTTGTTTTGTTTTGGAAATTAGCTTTAATTCCTATCAAATTAAAATTTCAAGGTGATTCAAATACCATAGTATTTTAATAATTATTGTTTTGTAAATAGGTTTATCCCTTGTAGAGCTCTGAAATTTCACCTCACACTATGATATATGTCGTAAGGTATATATGTCGAATAATACGTTTTAAAACTATAAACGAAAATGTGTGATACATAATTAGTGCCAGAAGACTATATGGACTAAGATGTACTGTGTTATACGAGGGAAATGCATTCTAATTTGAATATTTTACATGCATTATCCTTATTCTTGTAGAGGTTTTAATACTCTGAATCAGACTATAGTATATGCATCGTATGTACTTAAGAAGTTACAAGTGTTACAGTTTTATTATAAATATTAGGTCAGCAATAAAATCTCAAATGTAAAGTCACCTGTAAAGTTAATTCCAAAAAGTATCACCTGAATCAATTCGGAGAGTTTGTTCGTTACATTTTACAGTTGACATTTCTCATCTTCAGAGTCGAGCGACTTGATCATGAGAAAGTCCAGAGCAAACACTGCAGTCACGGACAAAGCAAACAAACCCCGACAAACAGTTTCCCGGGGGACAGTGCTTTGGCTCCTCTCAGTCGTCTACTCCATTACAAATGCTTATCAGCTAGCTGTCTATTGTAGTATTATTGTGGACTACAACGTATAGCAAAATAATGAGCAATTTTTATTATAACAAACAAAATAAAAATAATATTTTATACACGGGTGTAAATTTTTAGTGTATCTTCCAATTTTGTGTTGTTTACGTAAAGCAAACATCATGTTATTGTTATTTCAATCACCCTGTGCTCGGGTTTCTTTCATTGAAATGGTTTAAAACTTTTAGTTTAGTATTAAATATGTAATATATTATTTTTCACAGAAAAATTATGCTTCACGATCAGTTTTATATTCTTCGGTACTAATTATATTTGATCCTTGCTGAACATAAATATTCTATTGAAATTCTAACCCTTATTCTTGAAATTTATTAATAAAATACATTATATATTAATTTGATAAGATTAAAACTGAAAATAATCGGTTGTGAAGAAAACGTTTTTATCTATTATTTTGAAATCGAAAGTTTTACTATTTTTTAGATTCAGAAATTGTAAAGGTTAGGTTACATCGTTTCTCACTATTTTAAAAATCTACATACAAATTTAAGTGGTATTGGAGCTTTTTAAATGCCCTACAAATTTAGTTTAATGTTCATAAACCTTGTTGTTAGTTAAATATCATAAACCTCGGTATATATTTCATGACTGGTACATGTTAATATGATATTTTATTATAGTATATTTTAATTGTAATGGTTTAGTGGTAAATGTAATAGAATCATGAAATGCTCTGTATTTTGTCTCGGCAGACTGAGACATTTGTATTTTAGTAATTTAATTGAAAGTATTATATTACTATCTCACCGGATAGGTGAACATTAACGTAAAACACATTAGGAATATGAGTTATATCTTTATTTCTTTAAGTAATTAACTGAGACCTAACTAATAAATAATAAATACTAATAGATAACTAAAAATCCATTAAAGAGTTATCAGTTATCTGTTAAAAGAGTTTATTGTGATACTTAAAGGTATTTTTGAAATGCATGAGGGATTATAAATAAAGTAGTCGTTATAATAAACTAATTATGGATGAAATCAATTGGATAGTGCATGAAGCCTTTTCCATTATGTCACCTGACAGAATTTGGATACATCAATAAGAACGTTCTCCTTGGAGCCGAGCAACGTAGGGTATATCAATTAGAATAAAGTGTTATGTCAACTAACTTTTTTTGAAAAGTTTTGGGGATGAATTAAAAGCATTTATGCAGTAATATTGTAAAGGAATAACCTTCACCTAAACACCCAGATATATTAGACTGTCGGGACTGAATCTGAGATACGTGACGTGTGGCTGTGAAATAGATAACACAGGCCTACAGTGGTTTTGGTGCTGAAGGTTTTAGAGCTGATTTTAAGTTGAATTGGGGTGCTGAATCCAAATATGAAATCAGTTTTCCCCTAGCTCTAGTTTTTATGATAGCAATATTTCTGTGCTTAGACATTAAAACTTGAACAAGCTAACATGGGTGTATTATGTGAATAATAAAAAAAACACAAAAATGTTAAAACCTTTATATATTTGTAGAGCCATTTAACCACGAAAACCACAGTAAAGGTTTACAGTACCATTAAACACAAATACAATTAATTTTTGCGCAGATGAAACTAATTGAAAAGAAGAAAAACAAAAACGTCATTCAACACATCGGAAGCTTCTTTTGCGTGACTTTCTTGAGTGCACTTTGTTTCAAACAGTCTCGTTTTAAGCACCAGCAGTAATCTGCCATCATATGGGTATCCCATCTTCCTTGGTAACGGTCCTCCATTGTTTTGATATCCTGGTGAAATCTTTCACCTTTTTCTTCACTTGTGTCGCCCAAATTTTCCGGAAAACAGTCCAAGTGGCTGTGGAGATAGTGGACTTTTATGCTCATGTTACATCCCAGTGATTTGAAATTACTGGGCATACTGTTTACGAGCTCAAGATATTTGTCACTTTTTTGATTTCCCAGAAAATTTTTTTATAACATCAACAAATGATAGCCAAGCTTTTTTTCGATTTCATTCATTGACTGAACAAAAGCTGGATCTTTTGTAAGTAGTCTTATTTGTGGGCCATCAAAAATTCCAGCTTTAAGTTTTTCTGTATTTATTTGAGGCAGTTTTCTTCCTATGTAGAGAAAACCATCCGTTTTATTAAGAGCCTTTACAAATTGCTTCATTAGGCCTAACTTAATATGTAGGGGCGGTAAGACGATTTTCTCTCGTTCAACTAAAGTCTCAGCAATAATTTTTTTTTTTTTTGCCCAACAATCAAGTTTTCTCTTTTAGGCAACTCTTTTTTTTCCAGTGGTTTATTCTGTCCCTACTATCCCAGAGGCATAAGAAACAAGGATATTTTGTGTAGCCACTTTGCTGCCCAAGATGAAAGTTTACCATTTTTAGGTCTACACAAATCACCCAGCGGTGTTCCTGGTACTTTATCTTCTGCAAGACCAAAGCTATTGTCTCATATTCTTCTTTCATTTCAGTTGAATGAGCAATTGGTATTGAGCCAAATTCGTTACCATTGTGAAGGAGAACACATTTCAAACTACGCTTGGAGCTATCAATAAATAAACGCCAATCGTTAGCGTCATATTGTGGGAGTCCCATTTTTTCTAAGAGACCTTTAACGTCTAAACAAAAAGTAAGGATTGCTTTCTTGAGGGAAGAAAGGCACCAGATCTTTTTCCCTTGTTCGATAAAAAGTAATTTTTTTACCTTGTTCCAGCAAATTCTTGTCATTTAATCTTGAAGCCAGTAGTTCGGATGTTTCTTTCGATAAGTTCAGTTCTCTAACAAGATCGCTTAGTTCACCTTGATTAACTAGTGGAGGATTTTTTGATACCCCCTCGTAATCACTGTCATCATTAGTGTCAGAAATATGTTCAAAGAGATCATCTTCGTCCTCGCATATATCTGGTAACTCCTGAAGTATTGGAATCGGTATTTCCTCTGAATAGGATACCGGGCGTTTAGCTGATGGCAAATCAGGGTATGTCCACTTGTGGCGATTGTTTCGATTGATTCCCGAAACATTTAACAAGCAAAAATAACAGTCGTTAATGTGGTTTTTTTGTTCCCTCCAAACCATTGGCACGCCAAATTTAAGACTTTTTCTTTTTCCTGTAGTCCACTGCCGTAAGTGTTCTGTACATGTTTTACACACAATATGCGGTGCCCATGTTTTATCTTGGTCTCCAAGCCGAACACCGAAATATCCAAGAATTGCACGTTTCACAAAGCCTTTAATGTTTTTCCTATTTTCTTTTAACGTATACTCCCCGCAAACGTAACAAAACACATCAGGATGATTAACACAGCTTCTTCGACTTGTACTCTTAAAACTTGTTTTCATGTTAAATCAATAACAAAAGTAAAGCAAGTTTTGAATAAATACTTTGTTTCACAATAACTCACAATAAGTTTGAGGTTATGTCCAGCTGTTCTGAATGGCTGAGGAGAACCAACGTAACATCAAAGGCCACCAAACTGAGTCGTGATTCGACAGATAGCACAGTTGGTTTTGAAAACACGTTGGCTTATGAAATAGTAATAAAAATGGAAGTTCATTGATATTTTCTTGTATAATAGTATATACTGCAGAGGAAGTGACACGATTAGTTTATTTATAGAATTATAATTTAACTTTGAGTAATGTTTTCCTAAATACATAAAATATTTTTAAAAAATCATCAAAGGTTGTATCATATCTAAAAAAGTAAAGCTGATACAAAACAAAATGGTTATAATTTTTTAATTCAGCGCCCCAAACATAGTTTAAATCAGCTGTAAGATTCCCGGCACCAAAGAAAAACTATTTTTCTGTAGGCCTGTGTAATAAGCAAAACTGTTGTGAAAACAGTAGATGACTCTCCACTATATATAAGTGAATATTAACAGAGCAGCCATTACACACACATTCTACTGAGCTACTTGAAACTATACAGACAGTTTTGCTTAAGGAAATTGATTTCTCCTCAACTGTAAAAATAAATGTTTGCATTTTTATTATATTAAAAATTAATCTTCAAAACAATTTACGTTACTGCTGGAAGAATAATATACAAGTAGCATATTTTTATTATGTTAAAAAGATATTAAGCCACAGTTCCGAGAACATATAAAAACGATACATAAATTAATACCGGATTCTAAACTAGCTTAGTGTGTTGCAAGTGTATAGCTGTTGTGTATGTGTTGTGTATAGCTAGTTTTTGTGTATGCTTTAGCTTGTGTCAGGGTTTTTACCCTTGAAGAAGTGGATATATACCAATCTCGAAACGTAATTTTCTAATTTTATAACATTTAACAATGATAAATATCCCTTTTAATAAATGTATTGTGAAATAACTTACATTTATATGTAAATTAACTATTATAAAATAATACACAAAGTAAGACACAATGCGTATCAGTGTGGTATTATGACAAAAAAAATGTTAAAAGATACATTAAAATGTTTTAAAGAAAAGAATCAATCACTCACCTTTTCAATACAAGAGTGGAAAATGTTTAACTAATTATTAATTTATAAATTAAATTGTTTAGGCAAGTAAACGTATTTCCATTTAGTTTTTTTATAGGATTTTCAAACATTTATTAAATCAAGGAAATTAGCATTTATTATCTTTTACAATCATTATATTCAGGAACATTCAGGAACGAAAATGGCAAATTATTTATGAAGTAAGCAGAACATAAGAAAAAAAGTATGCATCATGTGATAATTTCACCTAGAACTCTCTGTTCTATCAATTGTAGTATTGTAATAATTGTAGTAAATTATTGTTGCATTAAGTAATTATATTCTGCCATATATTTGCCATCCGTAAATGTGTTTAGGGAGTTATTGGTTATTTCTCTGATCATCTAAAGAAACTACACGATAAAATAGGATTTAATGAGCGAGATTTCAATGTAAAAGAATTATATAGGAGAAATGTTTTGTAGAAGGTTTTTCTATTAATAAATGTGCTTTTGGATCTGGTTATGATACATTTTCATGTGTAGGTACAGGGTGACCAATTAATGTATTAAATAAATTTAAAACCATATGAATTATCATCATTTTAATATATTTTAATACATGTATTTTTTAACAATATAAATATAATATGTAGTTGGTATAGATATCAGTTTCTACTTGTACTAAAGTTTCGTTAAGTACATTCTAAGGCATAATAATGACCTCACAACCGATGTACTCAAATGTATTATTAAATGTACATTACCATTTACCATTAAATGTGATGTTTATAACTACAGTACAGTCTTAACTTTGTTCAACTAAAACAGATATCGTTTAAAGATGCCAATCCCATTTTTAGCCTTATTCTACCCGTCTTGATGAACTGACCTTTGCACAGGAATCTTGTCAAACGGAGAAAGGAGAACTGGTACAGAAGAATGTCATCAGTATGATAAAAAGTGCAATCTCGCCCATGTAACGAACTTGCATGATCTGCAATGCAAATTTTACATTACGACTCTTAGACTGCTCGACTCACAGCTCTTAAGTCTTAATTGACTGTTACAATGTAATAATATTTACTGTAAACACAGAATTAACGGTTGTAGTGGCAAATGAGTTTCGCGTTATTACTATCGGCATAATGAACAAAACAATATAATGTTTCATGAGTGAACAATAAAAATTAAGTTATAGAACATTAAAAATGAGGTTAATTTTCTCGCATGGAGTAATTTTTCCTTGTTTTACATGTGTGCTGGGCGTCACCTGGTCGTGTTGTAACCCTGAGTTAACCTCGTGTTGGTCAACGACTGACTTCATCTATGGATAATGCGATAACACTATGGATATTCATGAGGCATTGAAAACTACTGTACGGGACGGGTTTGGTGCTGTACTAAGCTGATCTGAACACAGAACTCTCAGATAAACTATCAGGCGCAGATAACGCTGAAAGTCATAGATAACAAGAAGTTACACAGTACACAAATTTAACCAAAACGTGTTGAATTTATTTCAATTATTAAAAAACATATTTATTTGTGATTTTGATCCTTAAAACTATAAAACTTTTTGTTCAGGATGACGAGTAGAATACGATAAAACTGTTGAAAATTTGACAAGCTACTCTAGCCATTAGCGTCACTAGTGCCTTATACGCTCTATTGTCATTCTAAAGCTTTTAAAACATACATGACATTTTAAATTCCTAATCACATCATCCTTCCTTCAGAGGAATATATGTACGATTGTAATTTATTTCATAATTAATTTGTTGAGTACCAAAAAAATAATAATATATGTACCAAAACTATGTATTGTTGCTAAATTAAAATAAAAAAAACTTTAAAAATAAAAGTCACAAACTATAAGTATCATAAGCACGAGGGTTACTTTGCAGAAGTTGATATTACAGAAATTGTAACCATTATGGTTCGGTCTACAGACATTTCGACCAAAAATATTTCTCCAAAGTATTGCAAAGTTTTGGTACATCATATATTAGTCATAATATGTTTACCTGTTAATCACTGAAGTCAACCACTTAACCAGTAAATTATACTAATGAAAGATACCTGCTTCAAAATATTGTTGCTCCTCCGCTTTCTCAGTTAATGACCTAATTCATTAACTAATGTACCCATCGATAGAGTTCATACGCAACTTCACAAATCATTGCATATTACTGTCATGACATGTTTAAAATACTAAACTCCGATGTCTGCTCTCTCGTATGTTTGTAAACCTGTGTCTCAAATTTCAAATCTGAAAATTGCTGTATTTTACAGGTTAATATTTTTTCTTAAATTGACAAATGGCACTTGAGTATCATAATGTATATTTGTTACTTAGCTAAAATGTATTGGAATCGGCCACATTTATCAACTACTAGAACTAAACTTTTCTTACCAAAGCGTTAGCACTAATCTAAATTCTCACATGATATCTCAAAAATAAACTAAGCAACAAACATTAATTTTTTTTTTTTTTATATCGATGTTGCCTCAATTTATTTTTTATTTGTCGGTCTGTTTTGGCAGAATATTGTGAGAACTGACTAAGCTGTGGAACAGAAGTTTGTTCCACACACTTATTTACAGTTTGAAAATAACTGTATTTCGGTAAATCAAAGATCAAGATTTCAATCTACATTGCTACATAGACAACATAACATTTGATAAGGATCATAACCTTCCATGAAGGATCGTTGCCATAAGCAAAGAATATATTTCATGTCGAGAGTAAATTAAGGTATACACTTGAAATATTGCTTATTTGCTATCACTAGTTCTGGCAAACTTTAGTTTCTGTCAGTCTATCTGCTCGTGTGTTTGTTACCACTAGATATATCTAGACCGTATTTAACTATGCGGATGTAGTTTTTGTATAAAACTACTTAATTCATTCCCACAAATCATGTTTAAAGTAAGCAAAATTGATTAGATTACATTATTTGTTTTTGAAAGCCATAATATCACCAATTAACAGCATGTATTTTCTTAGCTTTTTACTTTTTACTCATGACTTCTATTTTTAAATGCTCTGTATTTTAATTGTCATAAAAAATAACTGTAGTCTCGACTATGGAAACTATTATTCCAGGATTTTTAAATATGGGGTAAAAACAGTGTGACAGTTACAGGTTCGTATACAGCATATTTCGTTGCAAGCTTATGTGAAAGATATTGTACGAAAATAGGTAGAGATATTGCTATTTACTCGCACTAAGTTCGATAAAGTCTTACAAATAGAACAGCATACTGAAACAGGCTAATCTGTGGTAGCTAGAGCTTTTCAAATAAAATAAAATGGAAGAAAAATTTAAACTTAGGTCTTAACAGAATTATACATATACAATATTGTATTTGTACTTATTTACGGTTAACAAATTTATATGAAAGTTTACATGGCTGAATCGATGCACAAACAATAAAACACTTAACAGTGATAATTATTACCGTTATAGAGATACTAAGCAGTTTTCATTACCACCGTTCTGAACATTGCTTTTGTTCTGTAATACACAGTAATATTAGCAGGAGAATGGAAGACGAAGTTAGACCATATTATTTACGGAAGTTACCAGACAATAGATCAAAACAGGACTTTGTCTTGATTAAGTCTTTGTCTCAGACCACAATATTGTCACATTTAACTTTGTCTCTGGAGTCTTTTAATAATATAACCTTCTTTCAAAAGTGTATCCTCTTTGGTTTACTAAAATAAACTAAAGCAGATCCATTTCTAAATTAGATCTCATGAAAATTGGTGTACAAAATTGAATGCTTTCTTTGCGACGATTTTGTTCGTTTGTTTCAATAGTTTCTTCTGGTCAACTTAACCAGATAGTCCTTTTCCTTAACTAATCTTCCCGTTCAACAGCAACTAGTTCATATAATTCATTGGTAAAACACAATGCCAACTTATGAACATAGTCAACATCATTATTTCATTTACGTTAAACCCAAGAAACCTTATCCTGCTCTTATCTTAAACCCCTGATATGTGTATCTCCATGATATGCGTATTTTTTCGGTAATTTAGAAACCCTTCTGTTACTTATCCACACCACATTGGTAACTTTTTTCATTATATTGATATTTTATCCCCCCTTCAAGAAACATCAATGCTCTACCAACCAAATAGCGGAATTATTAAACTTCCAAGCTTAATTTCTGCTCCAAGCGACGTACTGGATAAATTAAAACCGCTACCGTACTGAACTTATCCCTTGTTATTCTATTAAACAATATTTACGTGATGTTCATCTTTATTAATTAGTTAAAATACTGAAATAAATTAAACAAACGTACTAATGTAAATAATAAATTAAAAACATACCATATTATCATTTTTAATGGAGCTATGAGCGCACAAACGGCAAGATAATATCCCTCGGGAAATATATGATTCGATATTTTCTTTGTCCATAGCTGTTGTCATGGGCAAATTTTAAATAACCTATGTAAAACTTTAAGTATAAAAATTAAAGTATCTCTTCATTTTAACTTGCCTTTTCTTATTAGTAAACCTGTTTATTTTCAATTACTAATTTATAATTTTACATACGTAAATATTTTGAAATTTCCAAATTAGACATTACCATTATGTATAAAAAGTTGACATAATTACGTTAAACGAATGTTTAAGAGTTAAACTAATTAATCAATCTAGATATTCTATATATGATTCAGTAGAATGAAAAATTGTTAAGTACAATAGTTAAAATAACATTTATTAATCCACGTGAGTCACTCTTAAACTTTCGCACACATGCTTATTCTATTGTTTGAAATACGAACGATAGGTGATTGATTGGACAATAAGTAATTTAATGCTACGTGTTTGGTGTTTGATTACTAATTTATTTGTTTATTAATGGATTAACCATTTTAACAATTAGACAACATTTTTAATCATTTCTAGTATCAAGAATACACATGCAATAAAAAAAGTTTATAGTAGTTCACACACACACACACACACACACACACACACACACACATATTGAGATGAATATTTACTAATTGAACAGTATAACGACTAAAAGTTATAAAACATCTGAAAATTAAATGTGAATATAAAGCTAATGCTATATTTGTACAGAGCACTGAAGCACAGCATAAAAAATACAAATTATGAATAAATACAATTATGAAATATACAAATTACAACGAAAACTAAGTTAGACCCAGATATATTGCGTATATCAGTATATTTATATCAGTTTGTTATATTTTCTCTCATATTTGTACAGGAGAAATGAGTTTAACTAAGTGGACATGATTTATACACTCACGTTTGGTATGGCATATCGGAAAAATCTTGCTAGCACAGTTATTGCATTCAGAAATTATGGTAGTGTAGTGACCGTGTTCACCAGTATCGGTTTTCCTGTACGATGTTTAATGGCTGAGCAAACTATTCCACTTCTAAGTATTGACTAACCACTATATGTGAACAACTTAAATAGAAAGAATTTTCACAACAAACAAGCACCATTATACAAATATTAATTATATTTTGGTTATTTATATGACACAATATTAGTACTAAGTTTAGATAAAGATAATAAGTAATTACAATTTTGTTACAAGTTATCAAATTCTTATCCAAGAATTTTTATATTTTTTCAGTCTATTTTATAAAAAAGACTGAAAAAAGAGAATATAAAAGAGAATCTTATAATTAAGTTTGATTGCTGGAATAGTCTTGTTTTGAAAGCAGTTTCGCAGTTCTACGTAAGTATTTTTTTTTCCTGTAAAACTCAACTAGAGCAATACCTTAGATTGGAAGTACCTTAAATGGATTGGAAGAGGTGCTCTTTGATCGCAGAGGGAAACAACCACAGTTATATAATATTTTCTTGATCGGGACAACAAGGAAAACTCAATTGAAATAATATAAATCCATGAGACCGCAAATGAGTTCAAATGGCCGTTCAAGTAAATACTATTTTCCCTAAGTATATGTTTTAACTGAGGCATTGAAAATCTAATCATTAAATCCAAAAATGCATCTAATGTGTAAAATCTTTTATAATGTTCATGTACAATTTCGCTTAAACTTTGATCTTCTCAACCTTTTATATACCATTTATCCATTTAGAATCATCATTCAGACTGAGGATACTCTCATTCATAGGACACTCAATATGTACTGACAAGTAAGCACTAGCACTATATCTGGTTAACCATGGACATAAGTGTTTTTACTAAGAATGCCGCGTTCTTCAATTTTGGAAATCCGTGAGTAGTTACTAGCTATAAAATATAATCGTCTCCTCTGAAGAATGAGTTCTACAAACGTGTGTTTCCCCGAACATAACTTGCTTCTATTACTTGCGACAATGAGGCTGCAGATCACAAGGATACCTGTGAGGACAGGATCCAAAGTTCTTAAACACAATTTTACAGCCTTTCTCTTAGTTGTCTTTTTAAGAAACTCATCTAATGCTGCTAGATTGACACCTGCTCACTTTATGAACTACTTATGTTAATTTATTTGATTACATTTACTATAAATTTAGCAAATCATTTAATTAATTAAATTCAACGGATTTGGTCAGATCCTCATTTCGAAATGAAGCCCTTTTCAGTCAGGTTTACGTTTCATCTAAATAGCATCACATGATAAAAACAGGCGTATTTAACTTCGAATTTTTTTTATCCTATGACTGCAGTGGTTTAAAAGTGCTCTATTAGAATAAATTATAAAACCCACTTTTATAAAAACAACGCATAATAATTGATTCGGTGTAAACTAAAACTAATTTGAATGTATAATATCATTTTGAAATAAATACATAGCTAGCCGTTTTATTTGCATTTTAAACTAGTTTATATCTTTATAATTTTTTTAGTGAAGTTATTTAATACTAAATGCACCATTTTAGTAATACTTACGTAGCTTTAAAAAGCGTAAAACTCACAGAAATTTCCAAGTAACTGCCAGTATATTAGAAAACTATGATGTGAAACAGTATTTTAGCGATTTAAAAATCAGTATAACATATTTTTATAACTTCCTTTTTAATAATACTATGTGTGGTGGATAAATGACAAGCATTTTTAACGGAGCTTGTTATTATTATATATATATATATATATATATATATATATATATATATATATATATATATATAACGAAAACAAGGAAAACTAAGTTAAACCCAGATATATTGTGTATACCAGAATATTTATATAAGTTTGTTATATGTTCTATAATATTTTTACGGGTGAAATGAGTTCAATTTAGTGGATATGATTTACACACTCACGTTTGGTATGGTATATTGGAAAAATCTTGCTAGCGTAGTTATTGCATTCAGAAATTATGGTAGTGTAATGACCAAGTTCACTAGTATCAGTTTTGCACAAGTGTACTACCATTTGCACAAGTATCCACGAGGGAGTAAACCCACTAACCTTATCCAAACAGAATGTAATTAAAACGGACGGAAAGTAATAGATTTATGTGGTTTATATATCAGTAAGTACAGACTTTTCAGCTTATTCAACCACCGAAAGTCACGTCTGTTTTATATATATATATATATATATATATATATATATATATATATATATATTTATATATCATAACAAAGATTTAGGTGCATATATGTCATACCCTTAGGATGTCGCTCTTTTTATGTGGTAATAACACAATTCTAACAATTATAGCACGGGAGATTCTGATTTCGATAACACACTATAACAGTAGTAGATATAAATATAATTTGCCTCTATTCCAATAGACAATATAAACAACTTATATTAATGTTTATTAAACCTTTCATAAATTTTAAACTACCAGATAAGACGTTCGGAGATTAAATAAGCTGAAAATTCCGTACTTACTGATATATAAACCACATAAATCTATTACTTTCCGTCCGTTTTAATTATATTCTGTTTGGATAAGTGGGTTTACTTCCTCGTGGATACTTGCGCAAATGGTAATGTATGTTTATATATTCACTGAACAAGCTGCTATAAAAGTCTGAATATATGATATGTCCTCTATTGGACTTACCTGAGCATTCATTGGTGTAGAATTTCGGTGAGATATTTCGAGTACGATTGTATATGTAGAATTCTGCATGCAACTTCAGTAAGTAAACGAGATTAAGTTTATTAATAGTACATGATGATAGCATTATTTGTTTGAGTGACTTAGTAGAGGGGCTGAAAAAAATGATTTCTAGTTACGACACACGTGATCAGCGTACACTTGTGCATAATAATTGAACATATTTACTAGCAATTCCTAATTGACGTTGTATTGGAAGAGTGAAAATTTTGGATTTATTAGTTATTAACATCATATAACGAACTAAAATAATAAGTAGAAGTTAAAGTCATGGTAGAGAGAAATATTTAATATATAGTTTCCTTAAGGATCATAAAAAATTGTCCTTCGTGCCTCCACGAAAAAATTGAATTGAAATTGTATGTAAGCTTTTTACGTAAAATTCTATTGCGTATTTAGTTTGGAAACTGTATTCAAATACTTATTTTTTCTAGTTTTCCTAATTTTAGCGTCTCAATTGCTTGATGTGTTCCCTTACACGTATTGCCATCCATGAACAAAATATGTTATGTTGTTAACTGTGAGATAAGCAACGTAAACAAACTTGTTTAAAGTCAAACTATTTGCGTTCAAAGAAATAAATTGTAGGGAAAATATTTAAGATCTAGTATTCAAATGGATTTTTGATGTGTTACATTCTTATAAATTACCAAAAAAAACGATATATTGCGTGAACTAAAAAATCTCTCTCTCTCTCTCTCTATCTTTTAGTACATAAAATAACATAAAACATAGGATTAAAAAGAAATAAAAAGCAGTATATGGGGATGAACCTCTTAGCCAAAGTTGGCAACAGAAACAAGTTCTACTCTATTCATCTATTCTCGTGTATGTAGCGTGAGTTATTGTGTGGTATGTTATTTGTACTCCTGTTCTGGTCTCTCATATAAGAACTTGACTATTGGTCTATTTTCGTAACATCTAAAGATGGACTATTTGAATCAAGTGTCTGAAACCCAGTTATCCTTTCATACAGTTTAATAATAGCAAATAAATAGCGTTCTGTTGGATTCTATATTGATCAATTAGAATATCACAGTGATAGCATATCTTTCTTTTCATCTCCCTTTATCGCGAGGCTGGACTTATTCCACAAGGTTTGAAAAAAAACTGTGTATTATTACTATCATCCAACATAAATATATTCTCAACATATTTGACATAGTAAATTTAATTATTCCACTGACCTGCAAATATGGTCAAAAAATTTAACAAATCATGAGTCTTCTTCCACTGCGTTGCAATAGCATATGTTCCAAGAGATGATTTTGAAAGATATTATTCGACAATAGGAGAGGTACTGCTACTTCCTCACTTAGAGCTATTGAATTTTTAACTCAGAACAGTATATTGGATATCCTTCATAGTTAAAAGCTGTGGTAACGAGAGCATTACGAATGAAAATATTACGCTAGAAAACTGTAGGTTATAACATAATTGTTCTTATATTTTGTATTCGTATACACGGTAGACACATTTATTGCCATACTAAAATCCTGCATGTCTGAAACGTTGTTCAAGCAAAATCTAGTACAATGATACTTACCGTTGGTAAATATCATTAATAGTGTTATTTATTACCGTTCTAGAAATTTATTTTTAACTGCAACGTAAAGATATATTAGCTATATAAAGGAAGTAAAAGGGAAACAACAGATAAGAAGTTTAAACAGTAACCTATATTGATTAAGTCTTTTTCTCAGATCTTAATATTGCAATCTTCCATTTTGTCTTCGGAGTAATAACTCCGAATATAATTATAATTATAATATAAATATAATAACTATTAATATAATGATATAGAATTTTTTATGTGTTCTGCTCTGTTTACTAAAACTAAATCAAATCCATATTTATTCGAGAACTGCTAGAAAAAGGTATACAAAATTAAGTACTTTTTTGCAACGACTGTGTTTGTTTGTTTATTTAACAGTTTCTTCTGTTAAACTTAACCGATTAGTTCTCTTATATCCATTAATGAACTAAAATCCATAATAATCCCTTATTAGAGATCAAATTTCGTCAAAACTACGCTTTTGGTGTAGTTCAACCCCTGCTTGAATAGTAACCCGTAGACTTTTTTTGTAAAAAATCTCGATTCCAAAGTTACGGAGTTATGCATTAATACTTAACCCAACTACCTTGGAAATATAATACAATATTCAAAGTCATCATGTCTTTTATTTTAGACCCTGAAGGTCTTTTCTTCTGGTATTATCTTGATCCCTTGATATTACTTGCACCTCCACTCTTTGTTCAAAAGCTACTTATTGAAATAGGTGAATATTCTTGTTTGATAGTTGTAACTATTGTTCTACAAAATGTGTGTTATAAAATACGTAATAATATGTCCTATAAGGTAAATAAAATAATTAGGTTATTTGATTTTTACCTTTGTTGTTCGTATGAAATTCAACTAGAGACACAACATTTCTCACATAATTAATATCCTCAAAACAATATTATTAACCTCAATTAGAGTAGTAAGCCGCGGGGATGTGATGAACATGTTTAATTGAGCTTTGAGAGCACAAATGGCAGGACTCTATCCCCATGAAACTATATGACAGGTTTGTCTCCTATGTCCGTGACTGTTGTACGTGTCATGGACAAATATCAAGTGACACAATTTACGCTGATATGTATTTTAACTTTATGTACTAGTTCACTTTAATTATGCATTAATTTAAACAAATTGCATATTCCTTTATTATATTGGATTTTTTTATTTATAAACTTTTTAATTAAAATTATTTCAAATGATATATTGAAACCTTAACTCACGTAAATATTATGAGATTCTTCATTTTTATATTAATTTTTCTATAAAAATTTTTGGGAATCTGGCAGATAAAGACTAATTTGGTACTGTTTGCTTTGAATTTAAAGTATTTTAAATTTTTAAATGTTTACTATATAAGAAAATGTGGGTAAAAAATGTAATGTTTTGACTACTAAGAATATTTAATTATCGATAGATCTAATAATCTTAAGCTATAATAAACTATTATACACTTAATAACTGATTGTTTTGATATTGAAAATAGAATAATTTATGAAATTTACCCAAGTGCAATGTGCGTGTTAGGCTACACGAATTTCGTGTAACATAAATTAGTAACGAAAACTTCTAATGTAGACATTGGGCGATAGTAGCGAAATTGTATAACGTAGGAACAAAATATATAGTATGGTTAAAACTATACGAGAAAATGTCAGGGTTTCCGAAAGATCTTGATATTTTCTGTAATTATGACTCTTATAACTCAAAACCACTGTAAACCAAAAAAATGTATACAAATATGTTTTTACATACCTATGGAAGTATGCAATATAATATGAGCTTGTGAACTCGATAATGTTCGTATTCTTTTAATAGATTCAGATTAAACGGAGACATTAAATGCACATATATTGAATGAGTTCTGTCCATTCATAAACATCTAAACATTCAAAATGGTAGCTATTTGTATTTGTGTAAAGGTTTAAAAGTTTTTTGCGAATTAAATACCAACAGTGACACATGATTTCATAATTAAAAGAAAGTATAAACGACCTTTATTCTTATACTTCTTTCGGAATCTTTTAAGGTTCCTGGATGACAGCTCTTCAAAGTTTGAAAAGGGAATGGGTATATTTAAGTTATTATACATCGAAAAACCAAAAACAAGTTTAAAACTCTTAAGCCTTTCACAATTATCTTTGATACTATGTCTTTTTATAATTCGTAAAATTTTTGCGATAGTGGCCGTATAAATCTTAAATCATTGTAAATAATTGACAATAGTTGTAAACACAATAGTTACCACAATTTTCAATAAATGCAAATTATTAATACAGTGGCAGTATTAGCAAATAGCTTGAATAAGTTCTTTAACCATTCTTAAACAATTGAATGTTTCCAGACGGTGGGTATACGTAGTTATGCAAAAATTTTAACAAGTACTTTTAAAATTTACTTAAAATAAAAAATTTTATAAAAATATACTATAATAATTCTTAAAATATTGTTTCCTAGCATATGATTTAATTTCTTTTAAGAGTCTAATATGATAGCTATTGAAACTTTGAAAGGGAAATTGTTTTATGCGAATTATTATAAATCGTAGAGCAAAAGCAAAGTGTTCTAAACCTTTTAGGTCACTTAAAATAAGGTTTTACAATGTATTTTCCTTCTCTTAAGGTATTTCATATAACGATTATAAACATAACAGAGGGAAATACAGTTACTCTGAAGTACTAAGTGTCCAACAATGCTTGAATAAGTTCATTAACCAGTATCAACCAATACACGTTTTCAAGATGGCGCCCTTTAGCGTTTGTGCAAACCTTTAATATAAATAGATTACATTCCACTATATAAGTCCACATACAAATTTTGGCTAAGCTCTACAGCAATTTTAAACAACTTTCATTTTTACAAATTTTCCGATAACACTTCACGTTTCAAGGTGGTATCCGTTCTAAAGCTGTATAAGCATAGGTTGATAAGAAGCATAAGTTGATATATAAGCATAACATTGATTAGAAGAAAGTGAGTATATTTACAAACATAGTTTTGGACTGACTGTAAGTAAACCAAGTTATTCATATTAGCAGGCCAACCTTGAGAGCCATCTTACCAGAAGTTTCGTGTAGATTATACATTTAAAATAATAATACACCTTTAGTTTGACATTTCTTTACGTGAAAAATACCTTCCTTACGACTCAGCCGAGAGGAATATTTATATATGTATTTTTTTAATTAAAAATGAGAAATATAATATGTGAGTTTAAATATCCAACATTATAGTGTTCTCTGTTAATTAAAAATATTTAACAAGCACATATTTGACAAGCAAACAACTGAAACACGTTGGCTTTTTATGTTTAATTTAGGTTTACCCATAAAAACAAGTAAACTAATAGCTTTTGTAATAATGCGAAAATTTAAAAATTCCAATCAAACCATTATTTAGTTCCTTTAATTTATTCAGACGTTTACTTAAAAATATAACGATAACGTAATATTTTTTACTTTATGTACTCGTATAATTAAACATACTCTACGTTTATAATACTATTTCTATTTTTATTTATCTTCATACAATAAATTTCTAAAAATGAAATAATCATTTATTCTGGTAATAATGTAAAACGGCATTGCACATACCTTGTTAGAAACAGTAGCGTTATTGCCACAACAAGCTCTGTAGAAGACACTACACGGGCTACGGTAATGCACTCTCCGTGTTCTCCACTTCTCTTGATCCTCCCAACATGTACTACTATAACAGCCATCTCTCGTCACCTCTAAGTTGTCTTACGTGTTGTCTGTAACTACGCATCCACGTTGATTATCAGTTACTCCACACCAGTGAATCATTCACAAATCCATATAAACAGCAGCGTTATTGCCACAACAGGCTCTTTAGAAGACACTACACGGGCTACGGTAATGCACTCTCCGTGTTCTCCACTTCTCTTGATCTCCGGTGCGATGTCGTGATTCTCGCTAGGTCGTAAACTCTCTTTTACACTCCTCACCTCTAATTTTGTCTTATTTCACGTCTGTAACTGCGTATGTAGGTAGATTGTCAGATACTCCACACCGGTGAATCATTCACAAATGTGTATAAACAGCAGCGCTATTACCACAACAGGCTCTGTAGAATACAGTACACGGGCTATGGTAATTTATCTTGCGTGTTCTCCATTTCTCTTAATATCCGGTACCTAAGATCCGGTACGTTGGCCTACCCGGTGGCAGGCCAGCTACCGCCATCTTGGCCTCAGGCTTTGGCTACCAGCGAACTACCCCAAACTTTAGTGCAGGTCTAACCACGGATACATAACGCCAGTACAAAAGCTAAGATCCACCTCTCACACGTCCGCATTGCATTCAAGAACATTTCCCTCTGGCGACAACCCTTTCCAAATGGGATTCGCGGTTAAATACCCTGTGGACAACCCCTCGTAGTCCTAGAACTTATGCTTGCACCTATAAGAGTGGTGGTAGCCACCCTGTCTGTGAGCAAACCTTTATCCAGTTACATATTTGACAATAAATACAACGTCTTGACACTGAATTGACAATCACCTGAGTGCCTGTATTGTCAAAAGCTCCTTCCATGTCCAAAAAGAAATCTATGGCTACTTCTTTCACTACCTGCTCCTTCTCAATCCTGCATATCAGTTGATGCAAGGCTGAGTCTCATGGTCTTCCTTGAGTGTAAGCATGCTGATTTGGATGTAGAGGGCGCTCCAAGAGAGATCCCTCAAAAACAAACCTTACTCAAAACAATCTTCTTAATGGTTTTGAGAAGAAAGGAGGTCAGACATATCGGCCTAAAGGACTTAGTTCTATCCATGCTAGACCACCCATGCTTAGATATAAACACTAACCTTTTTATCTTTCAGGACAGAGGAATGTATCTGAAGGCCATGGAGGCCCTGAACAGTCTGCACGGGATGGGAAGAAGATTATCCAACCCCCACTGCAAGCAAACTGGTCTCACTCCGTCTCCCCTAGGAGTTTTTATATGGACTAAAGAAATTAATCGCCCCTCAATCCTTCTGAAGTTACTACACGACGCGCCAAACTCCACTGTAAGTGAGCAGCGCACCCCGCAGGTCTCCCTCCACAGCTGAATGGTTGATCCTTGTCATAAATTATTCAGTCCAGAAAATATGTTCGTATTATGACTTTTAGAACTCCCTCCGGTTCAGTAATACGTATACCTTGTCGTCCCTGAGACCACCAAGCGTCGAGATGGAATTTTTTCTAATAGCTCATGAAGCCTGACAGAACCCTGCACATTATCAATGCCAGTGCACAGCTTCTTCCAGGCTAATCTCTTAGCCGTATGGACCTTGTGGTTGTACAGTGCAAGAGCCTCGTGGTAGGTCTCCCAAGTACCCCATGTTTTTGCTCTTTTGAATACAACCCTGACTCTATTCCAAAAAGACTCAAGTTCAGAGCTCCACCCGGCTACACATAATGAACCTATGGTATGAAGGGTTGACTCAATTAGCTTAGTTCATTTTGAGATTAGTTCAAGTTCAACTTCTTTTATTGCAACGTCTGGTATCTGACGCTGTCTCAGGCTTAACTTTTGGAATCTGCAGTCATGTCGTCTGAATATTTAAAAAGAAAGTTGACGACGAAGCAGCTCAAAACGAATCTTTTACATCGTTTCGACACCAGAGACACCTATACAGCCACCAAACTAACCAAATTACCTAACCAAAATCCACTAGGCTTCTTTGGACCTTCTCCTGTAATAACAGGACGACTGAGATCAATGAAACCACAATTATTACTGATGTCAGATTTCGGCAGATTTGTCCAGCTGCACTGTAATGTAAATCCGTTTCCGGTTGTTACTGTTAGATTCTTGTTTTACCCTTAGGTTCTTCTTGTATGACACCCAATCCGTGTTTCTCGGATTCCTTTACTGAACTATACCATTTTTTCAAGTTCCAGGACTCCGATTTTAAGGCATGTGTGAGAATTATCAGAGAGGGAGGGTTCGTCAGACATGGTAGACGTGTATGCGATTAACTATACACCCGTTAACATGTTCAAATGTATGACCTTCCGCGTGCGGAAAGTTAGACCATTACCACATATACATTCACCTTTAGAATTATATACTTTAGAAGCGACTTGACTCTGCTGTTAGTGTTGATTCTGTCTAACGCCACATTGTGTAAGTTAGCGTCAAAGCCAATCACCAAACTCCAAACAAATCCTCCCAACATGTACTACTATAACAGCCATCTCTCGTCACCTCTAAGTTTGTCTTACGTGTTGTCTGTAACTACGCATCCACGTTGATTATCAGTTACTCCACACCAGTGAATCATTCACAAATCCATATAAACAGCAGCGTTATTGCCACAACAGGCTCTGTAGAAGACACTACAGCGGCTACGGTAATGCACTCTCCGTGTTCTCCACTTCTCTTGATCTCCGGTACGATGTCGTGATTCTCGCTAGGTCGTAAACTCTATTTTACACTCGTCACCTCTAATTTTGACTTATTTCATGTATGTAACTGCGAATATACGTTTTTTATCAGTTATATTCCAAACCAGTAAAGCACCGGCAAAAGTATATAAACAGCAGCGCCAATACTACAGCAGAGTCTGTAGGACTAGGGGAATTTAGTCTCTACTTAATTTCCTGTAATATTCTTGAGTTCTATAGACGTTATGTTCTTTTTACTCATCGCTTTCAATTTTGTCATATTTCATGTTCTTATTTGAATAAATTCACTAGGTTTGTCAGTTACTCTTCAATAGTGTACCATTGACATAAGTTTCCGATAGTTTCTAAATATAGTATGTCTAAAAGTTTGACAAAAGTAATAACTATATATTATATGAATACATAGATTCTGGGCTATATCTAATATAATGTGTTACGGTTTAAAATATTAATCTGTATTTTAGTCCCGAGATGAGATAATTATTCATATTATTATCCAAAAGAAGGGAATGGGTTTTTCATGAACAAACGAAAATTATTAATACACAAAACATTAAACCTCTAAAATAAAATATACAAGACTATAGCATTAAATACATTAAATTTTTTACGAGAATATTGTTTATGTTTAAGAATTTTTCGAGTTAAATTATAACGCACTTATACAATAATTTAGATAATCGCTAGTTAAAGTTTTTTCCTATAGCTATCAGGTTGGTTTGGTTGGGCTACTTTTTTAGATTAAATTCACCTAAAGACTGTTATATCAAACTAAAACCACCGTTATTTGCAGCTTCGATTACAGCAATTTATTTCCGTTCTGCTGTCTGATATGTTTAGATCAACTCATTCTCCACACACTTTGCTTCATTTTTATCATAGTATTTTTTCGGCAAAATTCACAATGAAATTTGTGGTAAAATTATATGTAATTGTTATGAGCAATCTAAAAAGTACTGAATCCTTGGTACAGGGTGACAATTAATGTATTAAATAAATTTAAAACCATATGAATTATCATCATTTTTAATATATTTTAATACATGTATCTTTTAACAATATAAAAATATAATATGTAGTTGGTATAGATATCAGTTTCTACTTGTACTAAAGTTTCGTTAAGTACATTCTAAGGCATAATAATGACCTCACAACCGATGTACTCTAATGTATTATTAAATGTACATTACCATTTACCATTAAATTTGATGTTTATAACTACAGTACAGTCTTAACTTTGTTCAACTAAAACAGATATCGTTTAAAGATGCCAATCCCATTTTTAGCCTTATTCTACCCGTCTTGATGAACTGACCTTTGCACAGGAATCTTGTCAAACGGAGAAAGGAGAACTGGTACAGAAGAATGTCATCAGTATGATAAAAAGTGCAATCTCGCCCATGTAACGAACTTGCATGATCTGCAATGCAAATTTTACATTACGACTCTTAGACTGCTCGACTCACAGCTCTTAAGTCTTAATTGACTGTTACAATGTAATAATATTTACTGTAAACACAGAATTAACGGTTGTAGTGGCAAATGAGTTTCGCGTTATTACTATCGGCATAATGAACAAAACAATATAATGTTTCATGAGTGACAATAAAAATTAAGTTATAGAACATTAAAAATGAGATTAATTTTCTCGCATGGAGTAATTTTTCCTTGTTTTACATGTGTGCTGGGCGTCACCTGGTCGTGTTGTAACCCTGAGTTAACCTCGTGTTGGTCAACGACTGACTTCATCTATGGATAAAGCGATAACACTATGTATATTCATGATGCATTGAAAACTACTGTACGGGACGGGTTTGGTGCTGTACTAAGCTGATCTGAACACAGAACTCTCAGATAAACTATCAGGCGCAGATAACGCTGAAAGTCATAGATAACAAGAAGTTACACAGTACCCAAATTTAACCAAAACGTGTTGAATTTATTTCAATTATTAAAAAACATATTTATTTGTGATTTTGATCCTTAAAACAATAAAACTTTTTGTTCAGGATGACGAGTAGAATACGATAAAACTGTTAAAAATTTGACAGGCTACTCTAGCCATTAGCGTCACTAGTGCCTTATACGCTCTTTTGTCATTCTAAAGCTTTTAAAACATACATGGGATTTAAAATTCCTAATGACATCATCCTTCCTTCAGAGGAATATATGTACGATTGTAATTTATTTCATAATTAATTTGTTGAGTACCAAAAAAATAATAATATACGTACCAAAACCATGTATTGTTGCTAAATTAAAATAAAAACTTTAAAAATAAAAGTCACAAACTACAAGTATCATACGCACGAGGGTTACTTTGCAGAAGTTGATATTACAGAAATTGTAACCATTATGGTTCGGTCTACAGACATTTCGACCAAAAATATTTCTCCAAAGTATTGCAAAGTTTTGGTACATCATATACTAGTCATAATATGTTTACCTGTTAATCACTGAAGTCAACCACTTAACCAGTAAATTATACTAATGAAAGATACCTGCTTCAAAATATTGTTGCTCCTCCGCTTTCTCAGTTAATGACCTAATTCATTAACTAATGTACCCGTCGATAGAGTTCATACGCAACTTCACACATCATTGCATATTACTGTCATGACATGTTTAAAATACTAAACTCCGATGTCTTTGTATGTCTTGTAAAATACTAAACTCTCTCTCGTATGTTTGTAAACCTGTGTCTCAAATTTCAAATCCGAAAATTGCTGTATTTTACAGGTTAATATTTTCTCTTAAATTGACAAATGGCACTTGAGTATCATAATGTATATTTGTTACTTAGCTCAAATGTATTGGAATCGGCCACATTTATCAACTACTAGAACTAAACTTTTCTTACCAAAGCGTTAGCACTAACTAAATTCTCACATGATATCTCAAAAATAAACTAAGCAACAAACATTAATTTTTTTTAATTTTATATCGATGTTGCCTCAATTTATTTTTTATTTGTCGGTCTGTTTTGGCAGAATATTGTGAGAACTGACTAAGCTGTGGAACAGAAGTTTGTTCCACACACTTATTTACAGTTTGAAAATAACTGTATTTTGATAAATCAAAGATCAAGATTTCATCTACATTTCTGCAAAGGCAAAATACCATTTGATAAGAGGTATTTCCTTCCATGAAGGAGCGTTACCGCAGACTATATTTCATCAAGTGAGAAAATTAAGCTATACACTTGAAATATTGCTTATTTGCTATCACTAGAGTTCTGGCAAGCTTTAGCTTCTGTCAGTCTATCTGCTCGTGTGTTTGTTACAACTAGATATATCTAGACCGTATTTAACTATGCGGATGTATTTTTGTATAAAAATTCTTAATTCGTTCCCACAAATCATGTTTAAAGTAAGCAAAATTGATTAGATTACATTATTTGGAAAGACATAATATATCACCATTGCAGCATGCATTTTCTTAGCTTTTTACTTTTTACTCATGACTTCTATTTTTAAATGCTCTGTATTTTAATTGTCATAAAAAATAACTGTAGTCTCGACTATGGAAACTATTATTCCAGGATTTTTAAATATGGGGTAAAAACTGTGTGACAGTTACAGGTTCGTATACAGGATATTTCGTTGCAAGCTTATGTGAAAGATATTGTACGGAAATAAGTAGAGATATTGCTATTTACTCGCACTAAGTTCGACAAAATGTTACAAATAGAACAGCATACCGAAAAAGGTTAATATTTGGTAGCTAGAGCTTTTTAAATAAAATAAAATGGAAGAAAAAAGTTCATAACAGAATTATATGTACACAATATTGTATTCGTATTTACGGTTAACAAATTTATATGAAAGTGTACATGGGCTGAATCGTTGCACAAACAATAAAACTTTAACAGTGATAATTATTACCGTTATAGAGATACTAAGCAGTTTTCAGTACCACCGTTCTGAACATTGCTTTTGTTCTGTAATACACAGTAATATTAGCAGGAGAATGGAAGACGAAGTTAGACCATATTATTTACGGAAGTTACCAGACAATAGATCAAAACAGGACTTTGTCTTGATTAAGTCTTTGTCTCAGACCACAATATTGTCACATTTAACTTTGTCTCTGGAGTCTTTTAATAATATAACCTTCTTTCAAAAGTGTATCCTCTTTGGTTTACTAAAATAAACTAAAGCACATCCATTTCTAAATTAGATCTCATGAAAATTGGTGTACAAAATTGAATGATTTCTTTACGACGATTTTGTTCGTTTGTTTCAATAGTTTCTTCTGGTCAACTTAACCAGATAGTCCTTTTCCTTAACTAATCTTCCCGTTCAACAGCAACTAGTTCATATAATTCATTGGTAAAACACAATGCCAACTTACGAGCATAGTCAACATCATTATTTCATTTAAATTAAACCCAGGAAAAGTTATCCTGCTCTTATCTTAAACCCCTAATATGCGTATCTCCACGATATGCGTATTTTTTTGGTAATTTGAGAAACCCTTCTGTCCACATTGGTAAATTTTTTCATTATATTGATATTTTATCCACCCTTTAAGAAAAATCAATGCTCTACCAACCAAATAGCGGAATTATTAAACTTCCCAGCTTAATTTCCTGCTCCAAGTGACGTACTGGATAAATTAAAACCGCTACTGAACTTATCCCTAGTTATTCTATTAAACAATATTTACGTGATGTTCATCTTTATTAATTATTTAAAATACTGAAATAAATTAAACAAACGTACTAATGTAAATAATAAATGAAAAACATACCATATTATCATTTTTCATGGAGCTATGAACGCACAAACGGCAAGATAATATCCCTCGGGAAAATATATGATTCGATATTTTCTTTGTCCGTTACCGTTGTCATGGGCAAATTTTAAATAACCTATGTAAAAATTTAAGTAGGAAAATTGAAGTATCTCTTCATTTTAATTGCCTTTTTTTATTATTAAACCTGTTTATTTTCAATTACTAATTTATAATTTCACATACGTAAATATTTTGAAATTTCCAAATTAGACATTACCATTATGTATAAAAAGTTGACATAATTACGTTAAACGAATGTTTAAGAGTTAAACTAATTAATCAATCTAGATATTCAATATATGATTCAGTAGAATGAAAAATTGTTAAGTACAATAGTTAAAATAACATTTATTAATCCACGTGAGTCACTTTTAAACTTTCGCACACATGCTTATTCTATTGTTTGAAATACGAACGATAGGTGATTGATTGGACAATAAGTAATTTAATGCTACGTGTTTGGTGTTTGATTACTAATTTATTTGTTTAATAATGGATTAACCATTTTACAATTAGACAACATTTTTAATCATTTCTAGTATCAAGAATACCCATGCAATAAAAAAAGTTTATAGTAGTTCACACACACACACACACACACACACACACACACACACACACACACACACACACACACACACACACACACACACACACACACACACACACACACACACACACACACACACACACAATGTGAAAATAAAATGTGAATATAAAGCTAATGCTATATTTGTACAGAGCACTGAAGCACAGCATAAAAATACAAATTATGAATAACTAAAATGTATAAATTACAACGAAAACTAAGTTAGACCCAGATATATTGCGTATATCAGTATATTTATATCAGTTTGTTATATTTTCTCTCATATTTGTACAGGAGAAATGAGTTTAACTAAGTGGACATGATTTATACAATCACGTTTGGTATGGCATATCGGAAAAATCTTGCTAGCACAGTTATTGCATTTAGAAATTATGGTAGTGTAGTGACCGTGTTCACCAGTATCGGTTTTCCTGTACGATGTTTAATGGCTGAGCAAACTACTCCACTTCTAAGTATTGACTAACCACTATATGTGAACAACTTAAATAGAAAGAATTTTCACAACAAACAAGCACCATTATACAAATATTAATTATATATTGGTTATTTATATGACACAATATTAGTACTAAGTTTAGATAAAGATAATAAGTAATTACAATTTTGTTACAAGTTATCAAATTCTTATCCAAGAATTTTTATATTTTTTCAGTCTATTTTATAAAAAAGACTGAAAAGAGAATCTTATAATTAAGTTTGATTGCTGGAATAGTCTTGTTTTGAAAGCAGTTTCGCAGTTCTACGTAAGTATTTTTTTTTCCTGTAAAACTCAACTAGAGCAATAAAAATACCTTAGGTCGGAAGTAGTTAAATGGATTAGAAGAGGTGCTCTTTGATCGCAGAGGGAAAAAACCACAGTTACATAGTAATTTCTTGATCGGGACAACAAGGAAAACTCAATTGAAATAATATAAATCCATGAGACCGCAAATGAGTTTAAATGGCCGGAAGTAAACACTATTTTCCCTAAGTATATGTTTTAACTGAGACATTGAAAATCTAATCATTAAATCCAAAAATGCATCTAATGTGTAAAACCTTATAACTTTCATGTACAATTTCGCTTAACTTTTGATCTTCTCAACCTTTTATATACCATTTATCCATTTAGAGTCATCATTCAGACTGAGGATACTCTCATTCATAGGACACTCAATATGTACTGACAAGTAAGCACTAGCACTATATCTGGTTAACCATGAACATGAGTGTTTTTACTAAGAATGCCGCGTTCTTCAATTTTGGAAATCCGTGAGTGGTTACTAGCTATAAAATATAATCGTCTCCTCTGAAGAATGAGTTCTACAAACGTGTGTTTCCGTGAACATAACTTGCTTCTATTACTTGCGACAATGAGGCTGCAGATCACAAGGATACCTGTGAGGACAGGATCCAAAGTTCTTAAACACAATTTTACAGCTTTTATCTTAGTTGTCTTTTTAAGAAACTCATCTAATGCTGCTAGATTGACACCTGCTCACTTTATGAACTACTTATGTTAATTTATTTTATTACATTTACTATAAATTTAGCAAATATTTTAATTAATTAAATTCAACGGATTTGGTCAGATCCTCATTTCGAAATGAAGCCCCTTTCAGTCATGTTACGTTTCATCTAAATAGCATCACACGATAAAAACAGGCGTATTTAACTTCGAATTTTTTTATCCTATGACTGCAGTGGTTTAAAAGTACTCTATTAGAATAAATTATAAACTCCCACTTTTATAAAAACAACGCATAATAATTGATTCGGTGTAAACTAAAAACTAATTTGAATGTACAATATTATTTTGAAATAAATACATAGCTAGCCGTTTTATTTGCATTTTAAACTAGTTTATATCTTTATAATTTTTTTAGTGAAGTTATTTAATACTAAATGCACCATTTTAGTAATACTTAGCTTTAAAAAGCGTAAAACTCACAGAAATTTCCAAGTAACTGCCAGTATATTAGAAAACTATGATGTGAAACAGTATTTTAGCAATTTAAAAATCAGTATAACATATTTTTTATAACTTCCTTTTTAATAATACTATGTGTGGTGGATAAATGACAAGCATTTTTAACGGAGCTTGTTATTATATATATATATATATATATATATATATATATATATATATATATATATATATATATATATAGCGTTTTATATATATATATAACGAAAACAACGAAAACTAAGTTAAACCCAGATATATTGTGTATACCAGTATATTTATATAAGTTTGTTATATGTTCTATAATATTTTTACGGGCGAAATGAGTTTAACTTAGTGGATATGATTTACACACTCACGTTTGGCACGTATGGCATATTGAAAAAATCTTGCTAGCGTAGTTATTACATTCAGAAATTATGGTAGTGTAATGACCAAGTTCACTAGTATCAGTTTAGCACAAGTGTACTACCATTTGCACAAGTATCCACGAGGGAGTAAACCCACTAACCTTATCCAAACAGAATGTAATTAAAACGGACGGAAAGTAATAGATTTATGTGGTTTATATATCAGTAAGTACAGACTTTTCAGCTTATTCAACCACCGAAAGTCACGTCTGTTACATATATATCATAACAAAGATTTAGGTGCATATATGTCATACCCGTAGGATGTCGCTCTTTTTATGTGGTAATAACACAATTCTAATAATTATAACACGGGAGATTCTGATTTCGATAACACACTATAACAGTAGTAGATATAAATATAATTTGCCTCTATTCCAATAGACAATATAAACAACTTATATTAATGTTTATTAAACCTTTCATAAATTTTAAACTACCAGATAAGACGTTCGGAGATTAAATAAGCTGAAAATTCCGTACTGCAATGCAACTTCAGTAAGTAAACAAGATTAAGTTTATTAATAGTACATGATGATAGCATTATTTGTTTGAGTGACTTAGTAGAGGGGCTGAAAAAAATGATTTCTAGTTACGACACACGTGATCGAGCGTATCCTTGTGCATAATAATTGAACATATTTACTAGCAATTCCTAATTGACTTTGTATTGGAAGAGTGAAAATTTTGGATTTATTAGTGATTAACATCATATAACGAACTAAAATAATAAGTAGAAGTTAAAGTCATGGTAGAGAGAAATATTTAATATATAGTTTCCTTAAGGATCATAAAAAATTGTCCTTCGTGCCGCCAAGATACAAATAAATTGTAGGGAAAATATTTATGATCTAGTATTCAAATGGATTTTTGATGTGTTACATTCTTATAAATTACCAAAAAAAACTATATATTGCGTGAACTAAAAAATCTCTCTCTCTCTATCTTTTAGTACATAAAATAACATAAAACATAGGATTAAAAAGAAATAAAAAGCAGTATATGGGGATGAACCTCTTAGCAAAGTTGGCAACAGAAACAAGTTGTACTCTATTCATCTATTCTACGAGTAGTGTATGTAGCATGAGTTATTGAGTGGTATGTTATTTGTACTCCTGTTCTGGTCTCTCATATAAGAACTTGACTATTGGTCTATTTTCGTAACATCTAAAGATGGACTATTTGAATCAAGTGTCTGAAACCCAGTTATCCTTTCATACAGTTTAATAATAGCAAATAAATAGCGTTCTGTGGATTCTATATTGATCAATTAGAATATCACAGTTTTAGCATATATTACTTTTCATTTCCCTTTATCGCGAGGCTGGACTTATTCCACAAGGTTTGAAAACAAAACTGTGTATTATTACTATCGTCAAACATAAATATATTCTCAACATATTTGACATAGTAAATTTAATTATTCCACTGACCTGCAAATATGGTCAAAAAATTTAACAAATCATGAGTCTTCTTCCACTGCGTTGCAATAGCATATGTTCCAAGAGATGACTTTGAAAGATATTATTCGACAATAGGAGAGGTACTGCTACTTTCTCACTTAGAGCTATTGAATTTTTAACTCAGAACAGTATATTGGATATCCTTCATAGTTAAAAGCTGTGGTAACGAGAGCATTACGAATGAAAATATTACGCTAGAAAACTGTAGGTTATAAAACATAATTGTTCTTATATTTTGTATTCGTATACACGGTAGACACATTTATTGCCATACTAAAATCCTGCTTGTCTGAAACGTTGTTCAAGCAAAATCTAGTACAATGATACTTACCGTTGGTAAATATCATTAATAGTGTTATTTATTACCGTTCTAGAAATTTATTTTTAACTGCAACGTAAAGATATATTAGCTATATGAAGGAAGTAAAAGGGAAACAACAAATAAGAAGTTTAAACAGTAACCTATATTGATTAAGTCTTTTTCTCAGATCTTAATATTGCAATCTTCCATTTTGTCTTCGGAGTAATAACTCCGAATATAATTATAATTATAATATAAATTTAATAACTATTAATATAATTATATAGAATTTTTTATGTGTTCTGCTCTAATTACTAAAACTAAATCAAATCCATACTTATTCGAGATCTGCTATAAAAAGGTATAAAAAGTACTTTAGGTAAATTAATTACTTTTTTGCAACGACTGAATTTGTTTATTTATTTAACAGTTTCTTCTGTTAAACTTAACCGATTAGTTCTCTTATATCCATTAATGAACTAAAATCCATAACATTCCCTAATTAGAGATCAAACTGTTCATCAAATTGTGTTTTTGGTGTAGTTGAACCTCTGCTTAAATAGTAACCCGTAGACTTTTTTTGTCTAAAATCACAATTCCAAAGTTACGGAATTATGTATTCATACTTAACCCAACTACCTTGGAAATCTAAAACGATATTCAAAGTCATCATGTCTTTTATTTTAGGCCCTGAAGTTCTTTTCTTCTGGTATTATCTTGATCCCTTGATATTACTTGCGTCTCCACCCCTTGTTCAAAAGCTACTTATTGAAATAGGTGAATTTTCCTGTTTGATAATTGTAACTATTGTTCTGCAAAATGTTTGTTAAAAAATACGTAATAATATGTTCCATAAGGTAACTAAAATAATTTTGTCATTTGATGTTTACCTTTGTTGTTCGAATGAAATTCAACTAGAGACACAAAATTTCTCACATAATTAATATCCTCAAAACAATATCAAAACAATATTATTAACCTCAATTAGAGTAGTAAGCCGCGGGGATGTGATGAACATGTTTAATTGAGCTTTGAGAGCACAAATGGCCGGACTCTATCCCCATGAAACTATATGACAGGTTTGTCTCCTATGTCCGTGACTGTTGTACGTGTCATGGACAAATGTCAAGTGACAAAATTTACGCTGATATGTATTTTAACTTTATGTACTAGTTCACTTTAATTATGCATTAATTTAAACAAATTGCATATTCCTTTATTATATGGGATTTTTTTATTTATAAACTTTTTAATTAAAATTATTTCAAATGATATATTGAAACCTTAACTCACGTAAATATTATGAGATTCTTCATTTTTATATTAATTTTTCTATAAAAAATGTTGGGAATCTGGCAGATAAAGACTACTTTGGTACTGTTTGCTTTGAATTTAAAGTATTTTAAATTTTTAAATGTTTACTATATAAGAAAATGTAAGTAAAACATATAATGTTTTGAACTACTAAGAATATTTAATTATCGATAGATATAATAATCTTAAGCTATAATAAATTATTATACACTTAATAACTGATTGTTTTTATATTGAAAATAGAATAATTTATGAAATTTACCCAAGTGCAATGTGCGTGTTAGGCTACACAAATTTCGTGTAACATAAATTAGTAACGAAAAATTCTAATGTAGAAATTGGGCGATAGTAGCACAATTGTATAACGTAGGAACAAAAATATATAGTATGGTTAAAACTATACGAGAAAAAGTCAGGGTTTCCGAAAGATCTTGATATTTTCTGTAATTATGACTCTTATAACTCAAAACCACTGTAAACCAAAAATGTATACAAATATGTTTTTACATACCTATGGAAGTATGCAATATAATATGAGCCTGTGAACTCGATAATGTTCGTATTCTTTTAATAGATTCAAACTAAACGGAGACATTAATTACACATATATAGAATGAGTTCTGTCCATTCATAAACATCTAAACGTTTCAAAATGGTAGCTATTTATATTTGTGTAAAGGTTTAAAAACTTTTTGCGAATTAAATACCAACAGTGACACATGATTTCATAATTAAAAGAAATTATAAACGAACTTTATTCTTATACTTCTTTCGGAATCTTTTAAGGTTCCTGGATGACAGCTCTTCAAAGTTTGAAAATGGGAATGGGTATATTTAAGTTATTATACATCGAAAAACCAAAAACAAGTTTAAAACTCTTACAGTAAGCCTTTCACAATTATCTTTGATACTATGTCTTTTTATAATTCGTAAAATTTTTTGCGATAGTGGCCATATAAATCTTAAATTATTGTAAATAATTGACAATAGTTGTAAACACAATAGTTACCACACAATTTTCTATAAATGCAAATTATTAATACAGTGGCAGTATTTGCAAATAGCTTGAATAAGTTCTTTAACCATTCTTAAACAATGGAATGTTTCCAGATTGTGGGTATTCGTATTTATTCCAAAATTGAAACAAGTACTTTTAAAATTGACTTAAAATAAAAAATTTTATGTAAATATACTATAATAATTATTAAAATATTGTTTCCTATCATATGATTTAATTTCCTTTAAGAGTCTAATATGATAGCTATTGAAACTTTGAAAGGGAAATTGTTTTATGCGAATTATTATAATTCGTAGAGCAAAAGCAAAGTGTTCTAAACCTTTTAGGTCACTTGAAATAAGGTTTTACAATGTATTTTTCTTCTCTTAAGGTATTTAATATAACGATTATAAACATAACAGAGGGAAATACAGTTACTCTGAAGTACTAAGTGTCCAACAATGCTTGAATAAGTTCATTAACCAGTATCAACCAATACACGTTTTCAAGATGGCGCCCTTTAGCGTTTGTGCAAACCTTTAATATAAATAGATTACATTCCACTATATAAGTCCACATACAAATTTTGGCTAAGCTCTACAGCAATTTTAAACAACTTTCATTTTTTACAAATTTTCCGATAACACTTCACGTTTCAAGGTGGTATCCGTTCTAAAGCTGTATAAGCATAACATTGATTAGAAGAAAGTGAGTATATTTAAAAAACATAGTTTTGGACTGACTGTAAGTAAACCAAGTCATTCATATTAGCAGGCCATTCTTGAGAGCCATCTTACCAGAAGTGTTGTGTAAGTTATACATTTAAAATAATAGTGCACCTTTAGTTTGACATTTATTTATGTGAAAACTACCTTCCTTACGACTTAGCCGAGAGGAAATATTTATGTATGTATTTTTTTAAACTAAAAATGAGAAATAAAATATGTGAGTTTAAATATCCAACATTATAGTGTTCTCTGTCAATTAAAAATATTTAACAATCACATATTTGACAAGCAAACAACTGAAACACGTTGGCTTTTTATGATTAATTTAGGATTACCCATGAAAACAAGTAAACTAATAGCTTTTTTAATAGTGCGAAAATGTTAAAATTCCAATCACACCATAATTTAATTCCTTTAATTTATTCAGACGTTCTCTTAAAAATATAACGATAACGTAATATTTTTACTGTATGTACTCGTATAAATAAACATCCCCTACGATTATACTATATTTATTTTTATTTATCTTCACACAATAAATTTCTAAAAATGAAATAAATCATTTATTGCGGTAATAATGTAAAACGGCATTGCACATACCTTGTTAGAAACAGCAGCGTTATTGCCACAACAAGCTCTGTAGAAGACACTACACGGGCTACGGTAATGCACTCTCCGTGTTCTCCACTTCTCTTGATCTCCGGTGCGATGTCGTGATTCTCGCTAGGTCGTAAACTCTATTTTACACTCCTCACCTCTAATTTTGTCTTATTTCACGTCTGTAACTGCGTATGTAGGTATATTGTCAGATACTCCACACCGGTGAATCATTCACAAATGTGTATAAACAGCAGCGCTATTACCACAACATGCTCTGTAGAATACACTACACGGGCTATGGTAATTTATCTTGCGTGTTCTCCATTTCTCTTAATATCCGGTACCTAAGATCCGGTACGTTGGCCTACCCAGTGGCAGGCCAGCTACCGCCATCTTGACCTCAGGCTTTGGCTACCAGCGAACTACCCCAAACTTTAGTGCAGGTCTAACCACGGATACATAACGCCAGTACAAAAGCTAAGATCCACCTCTCACACGTCCGCATTGCATTAAAGAACATTTCCCTCTGGCGACAACCCTTTCCAGGTGGGATTCGCCGGTTAAATACCCTGTGGACAACCCCTCGTAGTCCTAGAACTGATTCTTGCACCTATAAGAGTGGTGGTAGCCACCCTGTCTGTGAGCAAGGCCTTTATCCAGTTACATATTTGACAATCAATACAATGTCTTGACACTGAATTGACAATCACCTGAGTGCCTGTATTGTCAAAAGCTCCTTCCATGTCCAAAAAGAAATCTATGGCTACTTCTTTCACTACCTGCTCCTTCTCAATCCTGCATATCAGTTGATGCAAGGCTGAGTCTCATGGTCTTCCTTGAGTGTAAGCATGCTGGTTTGGATGTAGAGGGCGCTCCAAGAGAGATCCCTCAAAAACAAACCTTACTCAAAACAATCTTCTTAATGGTTTTGAGAAGAAAGGAGGTCAGACATATCGGCCTAAAGGACTTAGTTCTATCCATGCTAGACCACCCATGCTTAGATATAAACACTAACCTTTTTATCTTTCAGGACAGAGGAATGTATCTGAAGGCCATGGAGGCCCTGAACAGTCTGCACGGGATGGGAAGAAGATTATCCAACCCCCACTGCAAGCAAACTGGTCTCACTCCGTCTCCCCTAGGGTTATTTAGAACTATAATATATATGTTATAGTCCATATATATTTGTATGGACTAAAGAAATTAATCGCCCCTCAATCCTTCTGAAGTTACTACACGACGCGCCAAACTCCACTGTAAGTGAGCAGCGCACCCCGCAGGTCTCCCTCCACAGCTGAATGGTTCATCCTTGTCATAAATTATACAGTCCAGAAAATATGTTCCCATTATGACTTTTAGAACTCCCTCCGGTTCAGTAAGACGTATATACCTTGATCGTCCCTGAGACCACCAAGCGTCGAGATGGAATTTTTTTCTAATAGCTTGTGAAGCCTTACAGAACCCTGCACATTATCAATGCCAGTGCACAGCTTCTTCCAGGCTAATCTCTTAGCCGTATGGACCTTGTGGTTGTACAGTGCAAGAGCCTCGTGGTAGGTCTCCCAAGTACCCCATGTTTTTGCTCTTTTGAATACAACCCTGACTCTCTTCCAAAAAGACTCAAGTTCAGAGCTCCACCCGGCTACACATAATGAACCTATGGTATGAAGGGTTGACTCAATTAGCTTAGTTCATTTTGAGATTAGTTCAAGTTCAACTTCCTTTTATTGCAACGTCTGGTATCTGACGCGCTCTCAGGCTTAACTTTTGGAATCTGCAGTCATGTCGTCTGAATATTTCCAAAGAAAGTTGACGACGAAGCAGCTCAAAACGAATCTTTTACATCGTTTCCGACACCAGAGACACCTATACAGCCACCAAACTAACCAAATTACTTAACCAAAATCCACTAGGCTTCTTTGGACCTTCTCCTGTAATAACAGGACGACTGAGATCAATGAAACCACAATTATTACTGATGTCAGATTTCGGCAGATTTGTCCAGCTGCACTGTAATGTAAATCCGTTTCCGGTTGTTACCGTCAGATTCTTGTTTTACCCTTAGGTTCTTCTTGTATGACACCCAATCCGTGTTTCTCGGATTCCTTTACTGAACTATACCATTTTTTCAAGTTCCAGGACTCCGATTTTAAAGCATGTGTGAGAATTATCAGAGAGGGAGGGTTCGTCAGACATGGTAGACTTGTATGCGATTAACTATACACCCGTTAACATGTTCAAATGTATGACCTTCCGCGTGCGAAGGTTAGACCATTACCACATATACATTCACCTTTAGAATTATATACTTTAGAAGCGACTTGCCTCTGCTGTTATGCTGTTAGTGTTGATGCTGTCCAACGCACGCACGCACACACACACACACACACACACACACACACACACACACACACACACACACACACAAACACACTCACACACACACGCACACACACACACAGTGCACTCGCACATTGTGTGAGTTAGCGTCAAACCCAATCACCAAACTCCAAACAACTCCTCCCAACATTTACTACTAAAATAGCCATCTCTCGTCACCTCTAAGTTTGTCTTACGTGTTGTCTGTAACTACGCATCTACGTTGATTATCAGTTACTCCACACCAGTGAATCATTCACAAATTCATATAAACAGCAGCGTTATTGCCACAACAGGCTCTGTAGAAGACACTACAGCGGCTACGGTAATGCACTCTCCGTGTTCTCCACTTCTCTTGATCTCCGGTGCGATGTCGTGATTCTCGCAAGGTCGTAAACTCTGTTTTACACTCCTCACCTCTAATTTTGACTTATTTCATGTCTGTAATTGCGCATCTACGTTTTTTATCAGTTATTCCAAACCAATGAAGCACCGGCAAACGTATATAAACAGCATCGCCAATACTACAGCAGAGCCTGTAGGCCTAGGGGAATTTTAATCTCTACTTAATTTCCTGTAATATTCTTGAGTTCTATAGACGTTATGTTCTTTTTACTAATCGCTTTCAATTTTGTCATATTTCATGTTCTTATTTGAATAAATTCACTAGGTTTGTCAGTTACTCTTCAATAGTATACCATTGACATAAGTTTCCGATAGTTTCTAAATATAGTATGTCTAAAAGTTTGACAAAAGTAATAACTATATATTATATGAATACATAGGTTGTGGGCTATATCTAATATAATGTGTTACAGTTTAAAAGATTAATCTGTATTTTAGTCCCGAGATGAGATAATTATTCATATTATTATCCAAAAGAAGGGAATGGGTTTTTCATGAACAAACGAAAATTAATAATACACAATACATTAAACCTCTAAAAGAAAATATACAAGACTATAGCATTGAATGCATTGAATTTTTTTACGAGAATATTGTTTATGTTTAAGAATTATTCGCGTTAAATTATAACGCACTTATACAATAATTTAGATAATCGCTAGTTAAAGTTTTTTCCTACAGCTATCAGATTGGTTTGGTTGGGCCACTTTTTTAGATTAAATTCACCTAAAGACTGTTATATCAAACTAAAACCACCTTTATTTGCAGCTTCGATTACAGCAATGTATTTCCGTTCTGCTGTCTGATATGTTTAGATCAACTCATTCCGACTTATTACTAGTCACTGAGGCCAAATTTTGGGCTGACATTGATGTCGAATTTGCTAATATCCGAATGCGAAAATTTATAATGAAACACACATGAAAATTGAGATGACACTCCACACACTTTGCTTCATCTTTATCATAGTATTTTTTCGGCAAAATTCACAATGAAATTTGTAGTAAAATTATATGTAATTGTTATGAGCAATCTAAAAAGTACTGAATCCTTGATCGAAAATGAATAGTTGATTATTTTGTCCAAACTAAAATTACGTTTCTTAATTAAAAACAAATAAAAAATAAAAAAACCTGACAAATAAAAATGTAAAATTAATCAATAACTATTTTTAAGAATAGTTACTTTAAGATACAGTCCCGTGAAGGATAAGACGGGCACACCGACCTGATTGCACAATTACAAAATTGTGTGATTGCTTATATCTACGACCGTCCTCACGGACTGACTGATACTAACTGAACTGTTATGTTAATTTTGTCCGTATTATAATAACTTTATATTAAGAATTCTTTTACTTTTTTAATATACGAAATCTCTTTCTCTTGTGACTTATTACAGTAAATAAATCTCTACCTCTGTTCAAGTTTGTAAAGAGGTGAACAGAGCATTTATCAAGGGACTTGAGAAAGGTGAAAAGTTCGAGGACGGAACTTTGGATAGCAAACTATTTTATGGTAAGATAAATCAGCAGGAAATGGTGTGAGTGACGCGTACAGCTGAAAGTTACCGGGATTTCCCCGAACAGGGTATAATAGGTAATTCTGGAAAATGTTGAGATATCTTGGCCTTACGTGGATAAAGTATGAGTGTGAACTTTTGTATCTTTTGATATGGGGAACTTATCTTTATTATATTAAACATTAAATTAATAAAAATAAAATCATAGTAAGGAATACTAGAATATACTCTTCCACACTTTATTATCCAACTGTAGATCCTTGTGCTCCGAATCTCATTAACCAGCTTCCTCGGAACAGTGCCTAAAAATAAATTTGTTTTTTTTGGCACGCAGGTCCCATTGCCTTTAATTGACAAAAAAAGTTAATTTTATCATTTAGAAAACTAATATTATTATAATTTCTCTCCATAATGCTCAACACATGTTATATAACAAGAGATTGTATGAAATTACTTGTGTTACTTGTTTAGAAAGTCACAACGATGGAAATATGAATTGAGTTTAGAAGTACGAGTTAAGGATGTGTTATCTTAGTTATTTACTTGTAGCTTCTAAAATGAAGTTAGCTTTCTTAAAACATTCCATAGTGTCAAAACTTACGTTTTGGTTAGGTAATACATTTTTGGATTAAGGAAGAGAAGTAGAACTATTCTTAATATTTAAAATTAAAATGTTAGATTTTCGTTCAGGAAAATTATTAACATAAATTAAAATGATAAATTTACTATAACAAGTTTCGAAACATGTAATTAAATATACAAAAACAATGATGTATACAATGTGTTGCCAATGGTGTAGTGTAGCGGGTACAACGATTATCGCAAGATAACCAGATCAAGGAACGTTCAGCGTGGCTGCTGCTAGGATGGGTGACAGCTAAGCGATCGTGTCCTTGCAAGCAACTCGCCTGCCCAGCCATTGGTGGTGGTTCGGAAGTCACCATTAAGCCGTTGGTCCCCGTTTTAGAGAGGGCTTCTTAGTCCCAACTTCTCCTGGTAAAATAAGACATATTTAATTTACTTTTCATACAGAAGAGGTAATCTTTAATTTAAGATAAATTTTTAAATTAAGATCTATTCCATATTTAGGTACAATACTTTAGAGCAGTCACTTAAGTATGAATTAATTAAACCTATAAAGTTTATATATTTAAAATATATTTCGTATGGCTAAATTTGTATATTATACTAATTTTCAATTTTTATTTAGACTTATAAAATTAATCTTTTTTATTACAAGGCCGTGGCTATTACAAAATATAAATGTTACCTCATATTTTTTCTTGAATAACGATTTGCTAATTTTATGGCGATGTTTTCAAAGGTCGTTTTATTTAATGCATTTTTATTTTTATTTTCTTCATATGTGGTTATATAACAATACATCAATCATCGTTTGTCTGTATCCATTATTTTTTGCAAATTATATTGAATTATTTATAACTATCAATATATTAAGTTTTCATTGGAATTATATCTAATCTATCAATTATTGATTTCAATACACAAATATTTTGGTATCATGGGTGATTTTTGAGGAAGAAATAACAAAATCTCTTTATGTTGTTATTCTGTAAATTTTCTAATTGTTTGTGTTTCTTTAATGTTCATTATAATCAAATTAAAGTCTCGTACATAAATCGAAAAGTTAATTATCATATTTAAATATCGGTAAGCTTCGTTATATGTTGTGAAAATGGACATTTCACATTCACACCGGACATTTAAACTAATTATATTCCTGAAAAATTAATGTTTCACAGATCAAACAGGAACGAACAGACAACTAACGATGTATTTTAAAAAAGGTGTTAAAGTTGGGTATGTCAACAGCATAGACCTATTAGATCGATGACGCTCGGCAAATGTCGCCTGAAGACATAGACTGTACTCCCGGGCCAGGAAGCAGCCAAACTGCTCACCCGTTGTTATCACCGAACCCCCTTTTTAAAATATCTCATATAAAATATTTGAGGGATGGTTTAAATCTGAATTACCACGAGTCCTAAACAATATTCACGAAAAATTACTTATTATATAATACAATATTATCAAAAATCTCAAAATAACAACTAATGACCTATTTCATAACGGTTCACAATAACATTAACTATGCACTTAATTATTAACTTAGAACTCTCAATTTTATTTATGTCGTTCTTCAAGAGACATAAAATTATTGATTGGTTTTTTCTGTCATTACTTTTGGAATAATGATGAGTTTAAGTGGAGAAAGCCAAAACATTTAACAGGAAACTGAAGTTTCTCCATATCATTTTACTACATCCACAGTAACTCGCAAAATATTTTTCTTTTAATCAAATACATGATTCTATACCCAAACAGTAAAAGATTGTTTCACTTGGTAGACGTTTTAAGTGAGATTTTTAGCGTGATATAGGTAGTAGGGTCCTTGCTCCGTCCTTATCTTCTTACAAAACATGTACACAAATTAAATAAAAATATGCTTTAATACAAAAATATAAAATGTAAATTAACGTAATATTTTACTATCAAAATAAAATATGTACGAGAAAAAATATGAACAGTTTATTTAAAGTAGTATTCGTAAAATATGTGTTTTTACAAACATGAAACACACACCATGGTTAGTGTTATGTTATTCATTCGTATGAAAGGAACGAAGATTTTAAAGTTTATTGGGACGTATATGAACTTTAGTTTTATAATATCACCAAGTTAATCGGTGTCCAATCTAAATATAACTGTAAAAAATAATTTTCAATATTGTTTGTGTACAAATACTAAATTTATTTTGGTTTTGTGGATATACAGTATAATAGAAATAGGAAAAGTGACATTGTCGTGTAGGCGTTCGGTCGCTCTCTGGTGATCCATTACGCGAGGTCAGCAGTCAGCAGCGTGCACTCCCAATCACTGTGTGTCATCACTTCGGCCTGGGAGTCCAATATCCAACCGCCCATCAATAAAGATGTGTTGAATTGCATCAAGCATTCGTAATCAAAATTAGGTAGTTACGAAATAGCTGCACGTCTCCTTTTTAGATTGCTTTTCGAACAACGGAGTAATATATATCGAAAATGGAAGGCAAGTATAAGTAGTTATTTTTAATATAAGCAATATTATAAACAGTACTATTATTATTAAAAAAATATTCTAAATAGATATTTGTGGCTCTAACAAATTATTTATTATATTCGTTACAAAAATGTAGGAGGCATTGATAATACATGCATATTTAGTAAAGCGATTAATCAATCCAACGAACTATCTAAGGACCCGGATGAACGCTAAAAAGCCTATACAACAAAGTAACTTAATCACATTTGCTGCTAACTTATTAAGGAAGGTCATTATGTTATGTGTACACGTACAATATAGTCCATGTACACTGTGGTCTATGCTGTAATTATCCTGTTGGCACCAAAGGCACCCGTTAAAAAAAATTTAAATGTTATAATTTGTATATATTTTCTTGTAATTACATGTAACGTAAATAATAATAATAAACCTATAATTCCAAAATCAATTAACTTCTTTGGTCAAAGGGAAAACTCTGTACTAGATTTCAAGCCTCAAGGACCTTTCTAGCAAGATACCGCTCACATGGACAGACATACAACGAAACTACTTTGGAAGGAAATTTTGAGTCGCAAAATATCAAATTAGTAACGAAAATAACACTGTTTAGCTTCATTAATGAATTAAAGCTTATAACTACACATGAAAGAAATTAATTCTTAACACAATTATTACTTATTCGCGATTTCTACTAAATTTAAAAGAGTAATCCTAAATTCGAGCAAAACAATCATGTAAAACATTTATATGAAGGCAAAAATTCTGTCACATTTGAAGGAATGTTCCCAGTTAACATAATAACATAATAATCATATAATATACGTAAGTACCACATTGGTTTGAGATTGTAGATGTTAAGTAAGTTTTATTTTAAAACTCGTTTTGGTGAATATATAAACGATTTGAAATGGGTTTATAATTTTCTTTCAAATGAGGTTGTTAAAACAACAAACCTGTTTCAGCAGTCATCCAATTGTGTTTAATTTTAACAAGAATGAGAACACTTAGCCAATCTTTTTTTCGTAATACCTAAAGGTTTATATAAAAATTTCAGAAAATATATTATTATGTATTTGTTTAACCATTCCCCTAAATTTAATGTCCTATTTAAATACTATTTGGAGTCATACTACACAGTTTGAATCATATATGACAAAGTGTCACTATAACAATATAAGGCATATATAGGCTACATTAAAAGGTTATTTACTACGTACTATACAAGTCCCGAAAATGAAGACCACATATATATTGCGTCATAAATATTAATCCAAACAAGGAAGTTCAAAGTAAAAATTTGGTAGCCAAAATCCATTTTGATTAAGAATTTTCAAGAAAGGAATAATCGGCAAAAACTGTAATATTAGAGAGGTGAGACTGAAAGAGAAGAGAGAGCGAGAGAGAGAACTCATAAGCTTGGCTGCCAAAAACAAAATGAACCTGTCTTCCCTTCGCCATTCAAGTCCTTCACTGAAGATTACAGTTCGGATGACAGAATATTAAATCCGGCCCGGACTAGCTCTGATTGTCTTCCTACCTTTTCCCCAATCCTAAATACATACAGTAACAAATCCTACCATCTTTTCTTTGCATGTGAACCAAGAAAATATGTCAACTGTATAAAAAAAGTCTGTCAGAAGTTGTATATAATAAAATTTCAAATTAACTTATTTCGCTGTCATTCATCTCATATAAACCAACTATACTTGGCTTTTAATAACGTTGGTGTGCCGTTTTAATAAAATTTTTGTTTTAATATAGTGAAATCCAAGTTTTTTACTATATAAATATATCTGTAGTTTAAATGGCATGCATGCAGTTGACATATTAGGGATCAAAATTAATTGTACAACTCTTAAAGATATTAATTTGATCATAATAAATAATTGAATAAATTTTATTTCAAAGTGATCAAATAACCTAAAGAGCTATCATGTAGCTTACTACAAATTTTAGGATCAAGGTTGGTGAAGTTTTCTTTTTATACCCGTATATTTCCTTTTTTTAGTGAAAAAATTTAATAAATTTATTACAGTATTTGAAAGCTTTTATATAGGAACCACTTTAAAAACTTAGATACATCAAAGGTTAACAATACCAATACTTCAGCACTTGGAACACTCTGCCATTTACAAGTATATTTAGAGTAACAATCCAGAGGGTTTGAATGTTCAGTATGTCTGTTATGGTTCTTAATAACCCTTTCCGTTTCCTACATTCACATGCCTGTAGAACCTTCAATCACAGGGAAACCCACAACATTTGGAAATATCTTATCTCTTGAACCGCCTTTCCATGTCTAGAACAAGTTCCCATAAGGATATTTCATTTTACGAAACTTACCTTATTTAGGCTGCCAGTTTGCAGAAGCTTCTGGATATTCGGTAATTTTAGCTGAAATCCATTTATTTAATCCTCAACTCTAGCTATCTCCTCAGCTCTAAAGACGCTCGATAACTATTAACAATGTCAATGTCCTAGACTAAACATTAGCTAATTCTCATTATTTGGCTAAATAAAATATCACCGAAATAAAAAACCGATTAGCTCTTGATTTCAATTAATTTACCTCATATCACATAACAATATAATGAAATTTAAACTATGCTTGCAAGTTTTATTATCATACACTACTATTTGTGATAATCTTACTGCTGATAATCTTAAGATTTACTCACTTTAATAAATAAATTAAAAATAAATTGATTTTTTCGTAATTTAGTTTTACAAGTTTGCATTAAAGTATTTGAATACATATTTTATTGTCTCCAATAGAAATTCTTAAACTTAATTTTTTACAATTATTTTCTGACATTTATCGTACCACACTCAGTGTGGAAACGTAACGCAACCTGGGACATTTAAAAGTTTAATTTCTCAGAACACACCTTTTGTTGCCCACTTCAAATAATAAAAAAACATTATAGTTAATCATTATTCTTATTTAAATTAGTTCCATAACAATCATAGCTATGAATAATTTTAGTACTGTAAACTACCTACTAAAATTATAATATAAATCTAGTATAACGACCTACATATTGATATCTCTATACCTATATAGATAATGCCAACAACCTCGAAACAAAATGACACAAATATCTTTTTCAAACCAAGAAAATGTTTCTTAGGTAGCTTTCTAAGTAAACTTTGATTTAAGTGTGTTACCAAATTAAAAGTTTTGTATGGTTATACGTTTTGGAGGGATATAAATTTAATTTCGGAGACGTATAATTTGATCTAAAACTGTTTTTCGTACACCTAATTTGCATGCTAAAGATAGCATCGGCTTTAAATTATAGAATTACAAAACCTATACCATTTTTCTATAATAATAAAAATGACGCCTTAGGGGTCTTGTGAACATTATTAATAATTTTCCAATACCCTGTGAAATAAAAAAAATAATAATAAAAACAGTGTTCCTCCTATATCCTTTGAAGAAGGGGTGGACATCTAGATCCATAGACGTTTAGCATATCAAAACCTTACCCTGGCCTTACCTGATCCTAGCCTTCGAACTTTGAGGATGCATTCCTGCGGTGATCCGCTGTCGAATGTGTGTGGGTATGAAGCAATTGCGCGTGTGGACCAGTACAAATATTTGGGTCTTATCATTGATCATAAACTCTCCTGGGGCCCACACGCACAGTATTTGAATAAAGCCTTAATGAAACACATATATATTCATTTTCACAGCTTGGTCAGGTTTTGACGGTGGATCAGTGCATGACTGTGTACTTTGCCTACGTGCAGTCGGTGTTACAATACGGTATACTGGCATGGGGTGGTGCTTCCCGCTGCCATCTTGGAACCACTGGCGATCACACAGAGAGCAATAGTAAAAACTATTTTAAAAATTGGCAATAGATTTCCTACTTTATTACTTTTTGTGGAATTTCCTGTGCTTAATATAAGACAGCTTTTTATCAAAACATTGTTATTATTCATAAGAAGTAATAAAGAAACGATTTTTACTGAAACTCGTCATCGTTATGCAACAAGGCTCAAAGATAATTACGATTATTGCATTCCTAGATTAATTCATAGTTCTAAATTAGTAATTAATTTTATCTGGCCCAAATACTGTATCGAAATTTACCTAATGAAATTAAAGAAGCAGAGAGTGACAGCGTCTGTATATAAGCGGAAGGTAACAGCATGGTTGCTCCGTGTTGGATGGCGGGCTGCAGAGGCGCTGTTGTTGTCACCTTACACCTAAATTACCGGACCAAAGCTCTGTTAATTAATTGTTGTATGACTATTTGTTATTAGTTTAATCTTTGCATAAAACTTGGCACCTGTCAATTTCAATTTCTCCTTTCTTTTCAAAGTTTTTTGTATTTTAGGTTATAATGTTAAAGACATTTTATTTTTATTCTGTCGTTAATATAGCTTTTATGTAATGCTATGTAAATATAAGAAAGAACTCTTCTCAGCACTCTGACCTGTAGTCTTGCTGGGAATTTCCATAGTAATAATAAGCTTTGTTTTTCTTGTATATTCTAAGTATGTGGAATAAAGTGATTTGATTTGATTTGATTACGTTTGTTACACTCACAGGCTTTGTGACGAATATAAGTCCACTGAATTTGCATTTTAAAATATAGTTCTTAGGGTTTTATGGTCTGTAAATAACTTTACTAGATAGTTCCTGGCCAATGGACTATGATAATAGTCAGGATAATTTTTAATAGTTATCAGCTTTTCCTTTTATTTAAAAATGAATGACTGGTTTTTGCCACTGATAATATGGTAATGCAATACTAAAACCTGAGCCACTTTTGGCAATTTAGACAACCCTAGATACAAGATTGATTATATTACCTATTTATTTAATATATTAGTTATTATCAAGAGTTTTTATTACTTTAAAAAGACCTCTTAATCCCTCCAGCTTTTATTTCTCAGTCATCGAATCTTCAGACTCCTCAAGAAACTAAGAAAAAGGTCTTCGTATATCTAAAGTAATATGCATCGTAGGATATTTACTAAGCATATTTTAGTAGAACTATGAATGAATGGAAAGTTACAAAATTGAGTAACTCAATCGGTTGTAGTTGCGGATGACAACTACAATCCTTTTAAACAGCGCTATATATGACTTCAAAAAGATTTAATAGTCCAGTTCTGATAAAAGTATACTTGGTAACATTCATAAATAGGTAATATATCATTAGAATCACTAGAGAAAACTGAAGAATGAGTAAGGAATTTTAAATGTGACTAAACCTTTAATGCCTGAATCTAAAAAACGGAGTCCATGACACAAATTTCTCATGGAAAGCTAATATCACCATGATTATTACTTGAATGATGTGGGCTCATCTGACCAAGGTTCTCAGATCCAACACGTCATTTAGAGCAGATGTTTGAAACGTTGACTAAAATATGACAGCGAAGGCATATCAGATGTCGAAGAGGATAATAAAACGGCCGTCTTCTTTACACTTCACGATAATATCTAACAATATATTCAATACATCTTTGGTCTAAAGCCTGTCCTTGAAATAAACAGACGGAATGCTTTGTTTTAGAAAGGAATTATTTTCTTCTTCTGTTCATTGTGTTGTCCTGAATACTTCTCTAAAATTAGTTGTGTATAATGAATAATCTTATTTATGCTCAAGTATATATGTTATTAACCTCAGGAATTATCTATTAATTATTTTAGATTATATTAACCCATTGGCCTATACATATTTTTACTATCAGCTCAACTGGAGTTATCCTATTAAAAATGCTAAAAACGTAAGAGTTTTGTTATATGTAGACAAAAAATTTATTTTTCAAGTTATTTGGTTATATTTTATATCTTTTTGGATTAACATGAAATGGGCTTTAATAATAAATAGATAGTGTTATATTTGGTCATAATTTAAAAATAATATTGCTATACAAACTAAAAAAGTTTTTGAATTTTTTAAATTAAAAAAGAATTTTTTTTACTCAAATTATATAAAATAAAATACCCCATTGTTGCTTTTATTTTATTTGAAATGTATTTCTCTACCTAGCAATACTAGAATATGTGTATATATATATATATATATATATATATATATATATATATAATTATGTGTATATATATATATATATATATATATATATATATATATATATGCATAGTTTGTCAGATAAATGTTTTTTCTAAATACTGAAAATTCCAAGAATATTGATTTTTTTTCTCTCGTAGTACACTAATATTCTTATAGTAACTTATTTTTCATTTAAATTTCAATTAATTATATTATTGCAGTTTTTCTTATGTGTTACAACAATATTAGTCTAATTTATACTAACATTTGGTTGAAAAAGGAGTTTAAAAAAATTATTTAGATGGCGCTGTACTTGTCACGGAACGGTTCCGTGATATAAATTTTGAGCCCAGACTAGCTGTCACGGAACCGTTCCGTGATACAAGGCCAATGGGTTAATTGCTTATATTTCGTTACCCTTTAGTACTGGGATATAATGGGATTTTTTCAATAAGTGTATTTATTTAAATAGTTAGTTGTTCCGTTTAAATTAGGCTGTTCTAAGTGCTCGTCATTTCAATTTAATTAAACAAATACATCTATACTAACATTTGCCAATATATACTAGCATGTATTACATATGATTTTTTGTGATATATATATATATATATATATGTATATATAAAACATGTACTGACATAAAATTGCCGCATATTGCAATTGTGTAGTAAACCCAGTATATAGTATCTGAAAATTCACTTATAGCCATGACATTTATAGCCATGATATCAATTTTCTAAATGACAATTTTTGAGTTTAACTACCTCAACTACCATTTATTTGTGTTCATACATTAAAATTTCATGCTATAACCTGGGTTATACACACTTCTTTTCTCACGATACTTCTCAGGCTCTTATTTCAGCAATCGCCTTGTATGTAAGAAAATATTTACCATGAAAAAAATGAAACCATTAGCTCCTTATGTTTCATCGAGCTGTATTTTCATGGATTTAAAGTTAGGCGATCTGCAGTTACATATAACTTCGATGAGTAATCTAATAGGAAAAGAGTGATGTGGTTCAAACTGGATTATATAGGAGAAACCAATTTAGAAACTAATAAAATTAATAGTAGTCTTAACTCACAAGATTCTAAACATACTTTGACATATAAGGATTATAAATATTAATAAAGTGTGAGGTTTTCATTGATACTAATTTGCTGTGCTCACGGATACTACATCACTTTCGTACTGATTACCAATGTTTTATGAGAGGGTAGGTGCATGAAAAAGCTGTGATGGTGGGGTAAAACAGGAGCTTGGATTGTTGAAACAAAGTAAATGTTTGAAAATCATTATTTTCCCTTACCAGTTGTCGCTGTACATTGTGTCAAGCCCAAGAGCATATTTAGACTATTTATTTCACAATTTGGAATTTTTTAGCTTTTTTATTTATTAAAATCCAATTTTAAAAATTTTGAAATATGTAGTAATTGACAATCAACCTTTTAAAATTATTTTCTGTTTAAATTATTGCAATGTAATACACACAACTGACAGCCAGTAGGTACTACACAAAAGCGTTTAAGTATTGGATGTTTTTAATAACATTCTATCTTCATCTTATTGAAGTGTTATATTTCTATATTCACAATTAATTACAAGTTGAATGAGGAAAGAAGAGGGTTTTATTATTTTATTAAATATTGAACTCTTTCGGTACAAATCCCATTAGCTGAATTTCCAAAAAGGATTTTCGACAGTTAGCAAATATTGTTCAGTCAGGTGCTATCTGATGTTACCAATTCGAACGCAACCAGTATTTTTGGGAGATGATACAAATCTGCTAATACTATCAAAACAAAGCTGAAAAACTGATGATTTATGAAAATAATTTTTATATATACCTCTAAAAGTTTAAAACTAATTCAGACGTTAAAAATGGGAATTTAAAAGCATCAAAATAATCAAATACACCTTACAACTGAATTCACGTGCTGAAATCTATTAGGATGTATAAATGTTTAAAGGTTTTGACTAATAAAGAAACTAAATCACATTAAGAATACAGTAGGCATAATTCTTTCCAGCCATCAACATGTATCTGAAAATAAGTTCGTGTTTTTTCTGACATTATTGTTAGGTGGTTCTGGGTAATGTTTGGCCGGGTGGACATTATAATGAAAACGTCCCATATTAGTTTTAATCCTTACGAATTGTCAGTCAGAGAAATGTTAATTGGAATTCTAGTAAATTTTGTAATTTAAAATCTAAGAGTATAAAGCAGATATTACTTATTTTAACTGATTAACTTCCATGTTGTTTGTCATGAAATATATAACTTTACCTTTCATTCACTGTATTGAACTAAGATCGTTTGCGTATATATTGCATAAAACACTATAATAAGGCGTTTTCTGGCAATTCATTTGACTATTTTTGGTAAAAAAGGTTTATAAATACCCCCTTTAAATTCATTATATTATATCATAATAATAAATGTTAGAAATTTAATACTTAAAAATCTGTATGTTATCATTATATTATTCCGGTATGGATACAACATGTCCTTTTACAGGAAGACCTTCAAGTAGAACAAGCACAGAGAAATATTCTCAGTATAGATAGTTCAGAGAGAGTTATTAGGAGGATACTTAATATCAGCAGACCATTTGGCCTCATCTTTTCCTCAAGGATTCATAGGGGATACAACAACCCCTAGGAGGGAGACAAGATATATTCCAAGATCTATGCCATATTGCGTTTACCTACATATACATTACGAATAACTCCCTAGAGAGTCATCCAGAGAATCCAGGTAAAAGTCCCTAAGATTCGATGATGTGTTAGGTAGTCAGTAGGATAAAGCCGTATCTCTGACCAATACTCTCTGGCTTTTATACAAAGAGTTGAATGCAACATCCGATTAGCGCGATAACTAACTATGAAAAACGCGACATAAATTATGTACTACAGTAGTGGGAGGCTGTAGACTAGCTAGAGTCTTTAGATGGAATAGAAAGGCTGTAGACTACCAGTAGTCTCACTAGAGTAGGCGTAGCAGGCTGTACACTATTTTTAGTCTCACTAAAATAGGTGTGGAAGGCTGTAGACTACCTGTATTCTCACTAGAGTAGGCGTAGCAGGCTGTACACTATTTTTAGTCTCACTAAAATAGGTGTGGAAAGCTGTAGACTACCTGCAGTCTCACTAGAGTAGGCGTAGCAGGCTGTACACTATTTTTAGTCTCACTGCAACAGGTTTGGAAGGCTGTAGACATCCTTTGGTCTCAATAGAGCAACAGTGGGAGGCAGTGGACTACCTATAGTCTCACTATAGCATGCGTGGGAGGCTTTAGATTAACTGTATTCTCACTAGAGAAGGCGTAGGTCGCCGTAGAGTCTCATTAGAACAAGCGTGGGGGTTATAGACAAGCTGTAGTTTCCTTATCGTCTCTGAAGTCTGACTAAACTAGGTAACTTCAAGATTTTATATTTAAATTTTAACGGTTATCTCTCACATCAAGGGTTTGTTCTGCTAAAGATATTCTCAATGCAGTAAAAGGTTTCATCCCAATAGATTTATTGATGGAATACGTACATTGAATAAGAGGTTCTGTACAAATATAGAAGACTTCTTTTAAAGAGTACAAGATTCACCTAAACTTCCTTCCTTCTACTAGTTTTGCACTGTATTGGGACCGCTGTCAGACTATCAAGATCCCTGAACAGTCTATAAAAGAGCGTTAGTAGGCTAAACCATAATTATTCAAATTTACGATACTTGGGAGATATTATGCTGTAAAGGGTCTTAAAATATACCCTCAACTTTACTAGGCCCTATTTTTGTAGTAATAAATTTAATTTTTTCATCAAAGGTGTATGAAATGCGGAGACATGTATATTTTCTCAACTATAATAACTGTATTTATAGTTGCTAAAATACCATACAAGTATGGGGATTAATTCTTTATAAAGAGTCTTTTTGGACTCAAAACCTTAAACACAGCCTTACTAAAAGAAACGTGTTTGGATTAGGACTTGGATTCCATTAAAACTTTTCACTGATCTGACAAATGCGTTTGAGCTGACCTCAGGGAAAAGTATGGTACTCACTCTGATACACCCTAATGACTAAGGAAAATACAACGATACAAGAGATTCTAGGAGTTATGACGACAGAATGAATACTAAAAGATCGTCATCCAGTGGAAGTTTCATACAAAGCGACTGCCCTGTTAGAGGCCGCTGGCTCCCGGACCTGATGCAGCGAATCGGATGATTCATAGCGAAGGAAGTACCTACACTGATCATCTTAAGATTGCCTTAGATTTAAAGTACCATTTCAATGTGGGCAATTAATATTTTAGACCATTTAGGTACCGCTATGTTCTAATAGAAACAAACAGAGAAAATAGAACCAAATTTTTCCGAAACCTAAAATAATTTCTTATATGTTCACTATTTAAAAGTGGGGTTTGAGGATGGACTTCAAATCCATTGAAAATCCATAAAATGATACTTTACCAACAGTATCTCAGACATATTTTTTCCTCAGATTTACTAACTAAGAAAATATTTTGTATTCAATATCAGATATCCATCTCTATCATTACCTAATTGTTAGTAATACACAGTTACTAGAAGAGAGGCGAGGAAGATGCGTATCAAATGTGGGAGACAACATAAATTATACTTGCAATCACTTACTACAAACTGTATACATGTTACTACGAGACCATTTTATTGTTAATACATGTGTGCAGCATAGTAATAAACTCTTACTACAAGTTCATAACACAAACTTTGTGCTGTGTACACAGAATCAATAGTCGACAACGGGGACACATGTGGTGCCAAGCAATTAGGAGTTCGGCCAATATCCTGTCTAGACATGATTCGTAGCGCTGTTTAATAGTTCAGTCCTGCTCGTAATGGTTAATATCTCGTAATGGGTTTTTTCTCAAAGCTGTACGATCGGTGTACAGAAATATTTACATAACCGTTATTCTCAATTATATAATAATAGGTTTACCGTATTTACTAATACTATGGATTGCTTGCTATTCTATAGTTATATTAGGTACACGGTTACAGTTTTTAATAAATATTATATTCATTTAATCAACTGTATGAAATACCAAGGAGGCAATTATTGAAATAGAACAGAAGAAGCGTAATAATTAAAGATGTAGCGTCGGTGTAGTTACAAGAAACGTAACGATGTATCAATGCAAGTTTTAAAAAATCGCTGGAAATAATGTTTAAATTGTTCACAATTGTGCTATTAATTGTTTAAAATGTGATTTTAATATTAATTTTGGCTTGTATGGCTTATTTTGCAAAAGGAGATAAATCATTACTTGTAATTATGCTATGTAAATTTTAAGATTTATTTTTGTAATATTCTTGATTTATGCAATCTGTTGCAATTAGTTTGCATACTATAATTCCACATAATAATCTACCTTGTTTATACACTACACCACATAACGACAAAGTAACATTAAAATCACATATGAAATCACAGTTAACAGGTTTTACCTGTTGCAACTTTATGCCTGAAGAAGCCTTGCTATGGACAGGCCTCACAATATTTGTTAAATTAATCGTGATTTTTCAAAAGGAGTGATTGAACAAGGAAAAGCCAATATAGACTCCATTTTCAACATTGCAATTATATTTGAAAACGTTAAAATAAGGAGATAAAAAAATTATGGTTGCCTGTAAAGTCGGTTTTACGGGCGAAGATTTTACGTGACAACGTCTTTTTCTCGGTAGAATATTTATTGATATGAATATTATTAAATTGCACAATAGGAACAAGGAATTGAATGAAAATAAGAATTGCACAAATTTTAACTATAGAAATATATTTTTGTTTACTAAAACATTTATCATAATTTGAAATTAATTAAAATTTGTTATTGTAAATGGTAAAGTTGAATAAAACATTTACTAAAATTGGAATTTGAAATTCTTGCTAAACACAGTTAAATTCTAACTTCGCGCGTGGTGATTGGTCGGTTTAGTTCGTTTGTTTGGTCGCACTGTTATGACAGGTTAGAGGTTATAATTTGTTATTTTAAATGTTTGACTAGCAATACGCGCTGTTTCTTCTCAATCGACTGAATTACGATTGATTGCAGAGTGATTTAAACTAATAATTTACTTAACACTATCAAACATTTGTCAATAGTATGACATAACCTATAAACTCAGTTTCTCAACTTTTGTGTCAATCTAACAATTAATCAATCAATCATAGTTTACGATAATGAAATATCAGTGTACAATTATTTACCTTTATTGTTGTAGTTGTTGTAAATGACGAATCTAAGCACTCCACATTTTCACGAATAAACATAGTTATCTGCTTTATCCCGTGCGGCGGACCCACAGTTATCTGCTTTATCCCGTGCGGATCCCGTGCGGCGGACCCACTGGAGGGGCATCGTAACGTTACCGGGCGTTACACTTTTTCATGAGTGACTCCGAGCCGCAACCTAATTTAAGACGTTGTCACGTCAAAATTTATAGCTTGAAATTAATTGCTAATATATTTTATATTTATTTATATGTAACACCTTAACCTCAAAACTGGTACATTTGACATGGTACAAAACCATTAACTTACATTAACTTTAATATTCTCAAATTGTATAAACATATAAACTATTTATTTCAATGATTGTAATAACTATTAGAATTGACAGTATTAATGATATTGCATTTTTACTAGTAATTACACCTTTCAGTTTGACACATGTATACACCAAAATTACCGTAAGGTGTCAAAATTTTTAACTCAGTTACGGTAATTTTAAACGTAGCGTTACTGATTATTTTTGGGTGTAAAACTTATTCAGTAATTTTATGTTTTTAAACTAACCTTTTTTTTGGTTAGTTTAAAAAACATAAAATTACTGAATAAGTTTTATACCCAAAAATAATCATACGAATTGTCACCCAACGTCCTAGTAGACTTCAGAACGCTTAAAATGTAAATGAACCTATTTTAATGCGGTGGTATCCATTATATTTATATTATAAGGAATATATTGTAAGGAATCAGTATTACTAAAACTGTTATTTTATAATTAATTAATGAATCCTTAGCTTACGGCTGGTTGCCTATTTCCTACATTTCAAGTTCATTCTCAATTAATTTATTTCTAATATATTTTTTTGTAGTAAAAGTACACTCAAAATGAAATATCACAGTGATCATTTTTAGTGTCAACGTTTCCACTATTGTTTTGATTCATGACTCATGTATTTCACAACGCTCTAGTATGATTTCTTTATTTAAACTTAGAATGTAGAATGTTAACTAACATTACGTATTAGGTTAGTTATTCACGCCTGATCAGATTAGAGATCTCGAAACGTAGCGTTACTGATTATTTTGCATGACCGAACGGTGTCAAATGTTTAAAATCCGCTTTCCTTCACAATCCTTCCATGGAAAAATAAACTTCAAACGAAGCATTTTAGCAATGGCACCAATAACCACAAAAATCCCGTTAGTTTTTCCAAACTTGCATTCATTTATTTATAAACACATAGGCCGATCTTTGTTCAACATTAATCTGTCAGTCATAATGGGCAGTGCTGCAGACTGGTTGCGTACTATATATTACTTATATTTTTATACTTCATACGCTAAAAACATTGACTAAACTTTTAAATTTAACTTTAAACGTGCTTAATTCATTAACAAATCTCATTAGATTAATCTTCATAGGGTGGTAAGTAATTGTTGTGAAAAATGGTTAACAGTGATATATCATATAAAATAAAACGTAAATATAAAGCTAATGGTACAACTGAACAAAAGCACTAGTGCTAAAATTATAGTAAGTAAATAAGAAAAAATTATTAATAAATACATTGCATTAATTAAAACTAATAATAATTTAAATAAATATCAGAAGTAAAAGTTAAGAAACAACTACTCACTCTACTCTAGTACTAGAGTTTTGCTGATTATTCTTCTCTTGGAAGTTTCTAATGAAAGTGTAGTTCCTACCAAATGTTTACCTTATCACTCTTTACTTTGATGAATATTTATAACGCAATATTTTTTTCCTTACCGCGAATACCGTTATACACTTATGTAGGCCTACTGTTTGTTCTTTTGTAATAGTTCAACTTCCTCTTAGAGCAGCTTCTGAAATCTTTTCGTCTACGTAGAAACGTAATGTTTGTGTAATTACGTTATATTTAGAAACGCGGTTGCTTCATTGTCCTTATAGATTATGTTCAAAACATCGTAGTGCGCTCAATTCTGTACCTGATGAGGCAATTATAAAATCTCTTCCCCTAGATTACATTAATATGGTAGTCATGGTGTCCCTAATGTTGCAACGATGTAAATAGTTCATGCAAAACTTCTGAAAAACAGATTGCAGAAGTCAAGTCTGTTACAACATAAGGTTCCAGACGCTGCATTAAGAGGAAGGCGAACTAAAGCTAAACTCTACAAACATTTAAAATTTGATTTGAGGATCGGTTGCTGACAAATTTCGTTAATTTCACAACTTTATAGAACATACTTTGTTAAAACCATTTCAACAATGTCAGTTTATGTACAACTAAAATAAAACTTGCATAAAGTATTTTACGATCAAACTACCGTGATATCATTACACAAACTATTTAATTGCTATGTGATGAGTTTCCCTATATTGAACTAGAAAAAACTCTTCAAAAGTCACAGTAGTCTTTTTATATACTAAAAAGAAAAATTTAATCTTCAGATTTTAGGATTACTCTATAACTTTGAGTATAAATTGTGTTAAAATTAATTAATACTTGCATGGGAGTAAATAAGTTTTAATTTAAGAGTCTTATAAATAATATTCGTTTTTTTTATTAATTTGGATTTTCGGTATCAATTTAAAATAACGTGACCATGGAAAGGTATGTTCATTTTTTTTCTCCTGAAAACTAAAATTTTTCCTGAAAACATAGTGAAGACAAAATTCGTAGGCAACGAAAATCAAAGGAGTTACGATTTTTTTAAATCCTCTGAAAACTCTGTTTTTTACAGTACCTCTGGCAACACTATCCATATTTGACAGTTTGGTATTACTCCGCGGCTCTCTCAAATAAAGAAGGGACGCCATTTTGAACTATTTTGTTCCTCCGTGTCTATTCTTAACCTCCTAGTTCAGTAGTGGTAATGGCACACCTTTGTGTTGGATGTTCATTAAGGTAAGTGATAAGTTACTGAAATGATGCTGACTAGTACGTTAATCCTGTCAAACGATGCCTGCCCGCTGCGCAGTGCTGCGAACTGCTTGCTCTTTTAGAAAAAAAAATTAACTCGAGCTTGAAAAAAGTCGAATACCTAAAAGTCGATGCCCCTGCTCCTTAACGCAATAATGCCCGAAAGGCATCAATATAATGCAATAATATACTTTCTCCCCCAGTTTATATGCACCTGTGATAATAATACTTGGCTATAAATGCCCAACCCATGAAAAAAAGTCCATTTTCCATGGTCACGCTATTGTAAATAAATACCGGATTTTCAGACTCGACAGGCCCTTTTTAAAACAGTTTCGTTGTATGTATGCATATTTATGTGATATTTTCTTGTTAGAAAGTTCCGACAGACCTGAAAACTAGTACTCTTTTCACCAAAGAAGTTAATTTGATTCTCAAGAATTTGTACACAAAAACTGTTTTAAGATAACATTTAGAACAAAATGTTAATTATGTAAAAAATATAGATTTCTAACATTTCTGCATTGGTTAGTGGTTAACAACAGTGCCAAAACAATAATCGCAGATTAAAAAAACTTTAAATGAACTAAATCCAATGTAATTGACCTTCTATTAGTAATTAGCCAACAAATATGATAAAGTTGCTTTGTTGAATTAAAATGATAGTAGGATTTCTTTACATCATGTCGGGTACTTTTACAGTCCATTTAATCCAGTTTTTCTTTTACTCAAAGCATATATTATTATTATTATTATTATATATATATTATTAGGTATTATAATTACTAATAGATACAATTTGTTTGTATCCAACAGTTGAAATAAAGAGCTGCGCATTTAAATTTAGTAATTTTTTTTGAAACATAAATAAAAAAAGTGGTACGTAACATATCGTTTACACAAAAATTAAATTTATGCTCGGCTTTTACTTTGATCTAAATTTCCATCAGGTTTAGAAAGAAAATGTAAAAAAGAGGTTTAAAACTATTTTTGGCTCTAAATTTCATTAGAACGCTTGATGTTTCAGCAAATATTTGCTGATGGATCGTTGGATATTGGAGTCACAGGCCAAAGTGATGACACACAATAATTGAGAGCCCACGCTGCTGACTGCTGACCCCGCGTCACTAGGGAGCGGCTGAACACTTACATGACAACTACGACACTGTCACTTTTCATAATTCTGTTACACACCCAGACAGTAAAAATAAAAGTATTGTCGCACAATAACATTGGTAATTACTTTAAACAATTGTGTTTAGTTTTGACATAAATTAAAGGCCTGATCTAATCTATGTTTGTTCTGGCATAAAACAATGATTAAACAGAATATTAGATTAAATATAATTAAGACTAAAAAATACTATTCTAGTTTACTCTAATGGAACTTTAAAGACTAATATGGGATATTCCGCAACTTTAAAGGCATATGTGGCGCAGCCTGGAGGATGTTTTAAATAATAATCAAATATGGTACCGAGTTCCCCGATGTCCATACAATCTGTCTAGTAATTTTTACGTGATTGAGTAACACGAACATAAGTACTATTACAAATGTATTGTATTAAGTGACACCATTTTCAATCTTGAAAATTGTAAAATAAAGATAATTCTCCCTCTCTCACTGTAGCCAGGCAGACAAAACTTATAACAAAACAAATTTTTCTTTTACCTTAAAAATACACACCTTTTTTGCTAATACAGATGTATACTGCGTACTTAAAAAAAACACAGGAATATATTATTTGACTTTCGAATAAAATATAATTATTATTTTAATTTCTTTGTGGTTACATCTCTATTATATTACTATAGAAAAGTATTGTTTAAAAGTCAAAAATCAACTTTCGTGATTTCTCTAATATAAATACTATTACTATAAATACATAAAAATTTTTTGTTGTGTCTGATTGTTCAAGAGCTATTCCAATGTATTGTGTCACCTCGGTGATAACTTCAAAAAATAAAACAAATAAATTAGTTTAACCTAATACTGGGGTGAGAATCCTAATTCCCTTGAAATCTCTCTCTCTCTCTCTCTCTCTCTCTCTCTCTCTCTCTCTCTCTCTCTCTCTCTCTCTTTTAAAGAGAAATTTTTAGAAGAGAATTTTTTTAAAGTATTATTTCCTTCTAACATTTCAATTCTCATTTTTCCGAAGAGTTATAGGTCTTGAACACTTACCTAGGAAAAGAAAGCAACAATATCCTTAGGAAATTTCCAACTAACAATTCACACAGGCCGAAGTCGGAGTACAAGGATATAAGTTTACATAACTAAGCCTGGAAAGGTATTCGAGTAAGTCCTTATTTTTGTCCTACAGTTATTGATTATTTCTATTTCCTTACTGTGAAATATAATCCAGATAAGTTTTCCCATATCACATTTAATAACGTTCGCACTCAATAGCTTATCTACATAACAACCAATATTTCTCTATATTTCCTAAAATTACCTATCCTGTTCGGTAAAAACCTTGTAAATTTCAGCTATACAAGCCACTCACACCGTTTCCTACTGATTTATCTTACAATAAAATAGTTTGCTATCCAAAGTTCAGTTCTTAAACTTTTCACCTTTCTCAAGTCACTTGATAAACGCCCTCTTTACAAACTTGAATCGAGGGAGAGATTTATATACCGTAAAATATCATGAGAGAAGGAGAGTTCGATTATTACAAAAGTAACCTAACCCTTACACTACAGTTACTATTGTTTGAGTAACATTTGCATGATATTAAAACCGTTGAACTGACAAACATAATTATTATGCTGTATATGGATGAGCACTTATGTATTTGTATGTATTATCGTAACCACTTCATATAATAAAATAGATATTGACAGTAGTCAGGTGTACTACAAATGACGAAATAAAAATTGGTAGCATTTTGAGATTATAGGGAAAATGTTGCATACAGATGATGATAAACGTGGTATGTAAGTCCTGACAATTCCAGAGTGATAATCATGACATACCATCGGAGATCAAGAGAGATGGAGAACACGGAGAGTACTTTACCATGGGCCTTTCTTCAGTGCCTTATGTGACAATAACGCTGTTGTTTATATAAATTGGTGTAGTAAAAAATGGAAAAGGTTGTAAGTGCCAAAAATAAAAAAATGACTTTTTCGGTGAAAAGCGAAGTAAAAAGCCAAGCGTAATAAGATAGACAAGGTAGTAAGTGCCAGAAAAATTGCCCCTAGTTTGTAGAGCAGTCGGAAGATGTCAGCACCGTGTAAGAGCCGTGCGGGGTTGAAGTGGAGAACGATGTAAGTCCACCCGCCATGATGTATGTTCCTTGTCTATTCCGTAGTTATTTGCTGTGCCGGGCGGGCAGTGACGCTACGCATGCTCGCCGCGCTTTTACGTTTTGTGTTGTTTTACGTAAGTGATTATTTTATTTAAGTGTGTTGCGTGTAACAGGCGTTGAAGTATTTATTAGTGCAGTGTTCTATCTTACTAAAAATGGAAGCACCTCCTGTTCGTAAGAAAGTTTCTAGTGGAGAGAAGACGAAGGGCTCGGGAAAAAGGAGACAGTTATGTTACTTGTAAAGGAAAGACTATCCCCGCAAAAAATCCCCCACCTCCTGAACGAAGCTGTTCATGTAAGTACCCAATGCAAAAACTTGAGTAACGAACAAAAACTGATATTGTTTATGGTCAATTCTACAAAGTTGACGAAAAAAGCCAGGGAACATATATTTACTCAACCACAATGCAGATGCTACCTACCATTGCCCGTAGAAGACACGGGAATTACGATGATCCCAGTGAGAGTAGACCTGCACCTGCTCGTTTGCATACAACATTCCTGATGGTTCTGGCAAAAACATACAAAATTTGCAAAAAAAACTTTAAAGAAAATTTTTTGCTATTTCTGAAAGGAAGTTGATTGGTTTACAAACTAAAAAAAAAAACAGGATGCTTGATTTTCGAAGACAAAAAGAGGGAAAACCCCTGATCAAATGAACACAAGGTGAAGTATTATACAGAAAATGACCGTAATCTGGTTAGGTGTCATATAAATTTCTTTCCCAAGATACGAAAGCCATTATTGCCGAAAAGTATCAAGCAATGAGTTTTTTGTCCCCAGACCTGAACAAACACAGAATGTTTATGGCATTTAAAACCCAATACCCTACAAGTCCAGTCAACTATAGTTTTTATACAGAAGTATTAAAAAAAAGATTTCCCAAAACTCAAGTTCAAGGCTCTTGCAGCTGATACTTGCAAAAAATGTGATCTTTTTAAAGTGCAGATTTCATCAACGACCAATGAAAGGGCATAACGGGAAGTTAAAACTAAACAAGAAATTCACTATCGAAAAGCTGAAAAGGCCCATGTCTGCATGAAAGAGGATATTACTTGTCCCAACTTCCAACTGGTACGCACAACATTATGTATGGACTTGCAACAGGTGATGTTCGTGCCCATGCTTACCCATAGCACCATGTTTTACTGCCAGACAACTTTCTTGCTATAATCTAGGAATACATGTGGGGGATAATGACTCAGCGTTTATGTGTATGTGGCATGAGGGCATCGGAGTCGGGGAGCCAATGAAATAGCTTCTTCTTGTCTGTTTAAAGTTTGCTACTGTTCAAGGCCATTTTTCTCGGGAGAAGACTTGTAATATGGTGCGACAAACTGTGGTGCTCAAAAATAAAAACAGGATGCTCTTAATGGCAATTATTTACCTAGTTCACAAAGGGTTTTATCGCTCTATTAACTGAAGTATCTTGTAAGTGGGCACAGTTTATATGAACTGTGACAGAGACTTTGGCATTATTGAAAAACGCCGCAAAAATGCAAAAGCAATGGTTCCTAAAGACCTGGAAGATGTAGTTGCAAAGTGCAAAATTTAAATCCCCCTTCACAGTTGTTTCTATGAAGACAGAAGACTTTATAGATTTTAAAGGTCTTGCAAAACAGTTCATTAACACAAAAGATCTAGCTATCAGCAAAATTTCCCACTTCCGAGTTTCTCATAAGAATCCAAGCACAGTGAAGGTAGCGTCAGTTTTGGCACTTCAAGATGATGGTATGGTAACATGGAACAAAGTTGACGTCTTAAAGAAAAAGGCCGACCTTGGCAATCTTCCCCACTTAAAGGACTTGCCAAAAATCCAAGTTTAAATCAAAAATCTCACAAGAAAAGAAGAACGATCTGATAGGAATGATAGACTACATAGAAAAGGCAGAAGACAAGCATTTTTATAGAGAAGATCTTCTCTGCAGCAACACCGTTCCTGATGGTGTCATGGAGGTGGATGCAGACATTGAAGACAAGGACTACTATGTGTATTAAAAAGTAAGGTATTTTTTAATGTACAAAGTCCTAGAGTTAATAATATTAAAAAAATAATATAATAATATTACGTATATATTATGTAACTTTTTTCAGAAAGTCAAGACTATGACTAAAAGTGTTTTATCTTTTGTACGTATTATCATGTATCCTTGTAACATATTTATTGATGTTATGGGTGTACATTAAAACCTTCTAAACAATACTGGGACTTACATCCTTTTTTTTATAAACTAACCCTTCACTTACATCAATTTATTAAATAAAGAAAAGAAAAGGCACACTACATCCTTTTTCCCAAAAAAAAACTCTTGCTCTTATATCTTTTTCTTTTATTTTTTTGGTTTCCGGTTATATATTTATAGCAGAAATTGTATTATAAGTTATCCTATTGTTTATATTGTTTATATAATATAATAAATATTAAAAATATATTTATAAGTTATTTTATAGAAATATTCAATGTTTTAGACATATTTTATTGAATACTGAACAATTTTAGTTTCTGGCACTTACAACCTTTTCCATTTTTACTACACAATTGTCAATGATTCACTGGTGTGGGGTAACTGACCAAACAACATACTTACTTTCGCAGTTACAGACTTGAAATAAGACAAAATTAGAGGTGACGAGTGTAAAAGAGAGTTTACGACCTAGCGAGAATCACGACATCGCACCGGAGATCAAGAGAAGTGGAGAACACGGAGAGTGCATTACCGTAGCCGCTGTAGTGTCTTCTACAGAGGTTGTTGTGGCAATAACGCTGCTGTTTCTGACTACGGCTCGTATTTACATGTTTCGTTATTACTAAGATGAATATTCGTAAAAATATTATATAACCATTGCAAAGATGATGTAACTGTAATCTTTTTGAAAATATTCAATGGTGAACATTTGTCCATAAAGGCCAAAAAATTTATAGTTTTAACGGTAAATAATAATGATATAGATATTATAAACATAGAGTCTGTCTATTCGTACATTTAGATATAAATTTACGTATTAGTTTTGAAGTGAACAAGTAAATGGGACTCAATCGACATATGATTAAAATTATTATGTTATTATTACAAGACGAGATTTTTAAAAAAAAAAACATAAAAACTAGCCATATGTGTTATAAAATAGCTATATTTTACTCGGTTTTTACTTTTTTTCATTGGTACATCTCAATGAAACACATTACACATTCGGTGAATCTCATGCTACAAATTAGCCGAAGAATTTCAATAACTTGCTACTCTAATTTTGAATTAACATAGAACAAACAAATTTAATATTTACGTGGCACATAATTCGCTTAATTTTTGCAGAATTCCAGAGTTACAAAACTTTTTCAAACAAAATTAACGTTTCCTTCTTCTTTTACTTTGTGCTCGCGCAGTCTGAACTGTTAGGGCTCTAGTCTAGTGTCGTTTTAGTTGTGTCTTAGCTTATTTTTAATGCATACTCAACTTTATATTCCTATTATTTTATATGATGAAAAAGATATATATGAAGTTTCTTCCATTTTTTGGGGTGAGACGTTTCCGTACTAATTTTGATGTTTTTGAAGTGATAGAGAGAAACAAAAAATTTGGAAAAAAAGGCACGTACTACATGTTACTTCGTTATATCCTCAAAATATACAACTTTACTGATAGTCTAAATCTTGTTTGACCAAGGTTAGTCAATAGCAAAAAAGTGTATTGACAGTTTAACGCATTAATAGACGACAATGTGCGATGTACGAAATATGTAAAATGAAGGTTAATTATAAAACTCAACGGATTCTATGAAGAGAAGAACCATTTATCCAACATTGTAAGAGAAACCTCTGTAGTGAACAAAATGTTTTTACAAGCTATTCTAAAATTTGATTTTCTACAGAATACTGTATGAAATATCTAATTTCTGTATAATTTATTGTATCTTTTAGCTTGAATAGAGCCATTTAACACAATTGAGTTAATAAATTAGCATTAGAAGATTAATTGTTCAATTTAATGCAGAATTAAGGTGAATCAGTGTGTAAAGTTAAAATACATATTACAAGGGAAATTTTGCCACTGGAAATTTGTCCAGGACAAGTACAACAGTCAGGCACAAAGCAAACAATCCTGTCATATAGTTTCCCGGGGAAAGTGTCCTGTCATTTGCGCTCTCAGAGCTCCATTAAACATGTTCATCATATCCCCGCGGCACATTGCTGTAACTGAGGTTGGATAAAATTGTTTTGAGTCTATTATTTATATGATTAATTTTGTTTTACTAGTTTATTATTTTAATGTAATTTTTTTAAAGTAATAAAGATGAAAACTAGATAAGTATTTTATTTCTTGTTTTAGAAGGTTTATTATTGCTTTATATATAATAAACCATATATATACTGTCCGAATTTTACCAGTCACCAAATCTCTTAAACCCCCCCCCCCCTGGGAAGATCCTGGTATGACCAGATAACCCCCTGGAGACTTATCCCCCGGTAACGTTAACCCCCCCCTGGGAATTTGTTCATATGACCAGACAATATCCTGACGAAATTAAACCCCCTCTTTGTCTTAACCTCCTTAACATTAATCACCCACCCAGGGAATTTCTCGCCTTGACTAGATAGTCTCCTGGTGATATTAAACCCCCTGTTCGACTTTAAAATACTGCCTTGAGGTCGGTTTTTATTATGTTTATACTAAACAATTCAAGATAGCTGACCCGTGCAGACTTTTCTCCCGAGCTCATTTCTGGCTAAACCATAGGTCGTAGATCAGATCTGAGGGCACAATCGAAAGACAAAATTAAATTTCCAACAAGAAAGGTCCAGTCACTTTTTGTCGTATCTCTAACGGTTTAACCGCCAAAATGCCCTCAAAGTCAAAAGTTTTTACGAATCCGGAAAAAATCTATGAAAAAGGTCAATTTTTAAATCCCCTGTCATTTACTTAATGTCCGGACTTAACCAGTCACCGAATTCCGCTTATCCCCGAATTTGCAAGCGTTTACTTTGGGGGCCTGGGGGCGTAGCCCCCAGCGAGCCGAAGGCGAGTATATATATATACACACACACACACACACACACACACACACACACATGTACAATTTTGTTGTAACTTTTACGCGAAACTTTAACTTAATAATCTGATAAAGACCAAAAATGTGTGCAATTCATCCCGGTGATTGAGTTTGTATTACTATATAAACCACAGACACAACACACTCTAAAAGAGGCCCACGTGTATCAAACTCACTCACTGACTGATTGATATATAGATACAAATTCTAACGAACCGTTGGAGCTAGGTTAAGCGATAAAACGCTCGAACATTTGACATTCCAGAGATTTTTTTCGCTTAAAGTAATGTTTCGAGCCCGATAGCGGAGCTCAAATCTGATTGACCCATCAAATTAGCAAATTACTTGATCTACAGAAAAGGTCTAGTGTTTTTTTGCCCTATCTGCATTGGTTTGGCCGAAAAAACGTGATTAAGTTAAATTTTTAATTTTCACGTGGGTCGGAGGTCAAAATAAAACAAAGGTTGGATTTAGGAAATAATATTATCAACAATAAAGGTTAAGTGACTTTTTACTAAACACGATTAAGTGAAAATATTTTGAACCTACAAATTTACATTCCGGACTTGATAGTGGCTAAACGGCTGTTCGTAGGTCCAATAAAATTTATAAAACCGCGCGATAAATAATGCGATCTACAAAAAAAGGTCCAGTGGTCCGTTACCCTATCTAAAAACTTACCTTCTGATTATGGCCGAACAGTTGGCCCTAGCTTAAATGTAAAATTTTTTGTAACTAGCTATTGATAGGATCTACAAATAAGGTCCAGCAGCTTTATATCGTTTATCTTTCCGTAAGCCTGGTAAGGCAAATTCTTTGTCGTCAATTTTAGGGGTTTTAAATCTTGCAGCTATAATTAGTGCGATTCATGCTGGTTCCAGATTGACCTTGTATTAATATAACGAGTGACTAAAACCCCCCTCCACATCGGGAGTTGGCTGAGCAACACCCTCTAAAATAGGCCCCCCGGGAATTTGTTCATATGACCAGGCAATATCCTGACTAAATTAAACGCTTATCCCCGAATTTGGCCAAAACCCGAAAGGGAGCCTGGCCCCCCCCCAGGGAATTTACCCCTCCCTGGGAATTTCCTGGCATGACATCATGTCCGAATTTTACCTATCACCAAATCAATCATATCCCCGAATTTAAGGCACTTACTTTGGGGGCCTGGGGGCGTAGCCCCCAGCGAGCCGAAGGCGAGTCTAATATATATACAACCGCATGTGTAACTCACTCACTCACGAATTAAGTGAACTACAAAAAAACTTTTTGCTCTATCTTCCATGGTTAAGCGACAAAACGCTGGAACATTTGACATTCCAGAGATTTTTTTTGCTTAAAATAAAGTTTCGAGCCTGATAGTGGCCGAACGGTCAAATTAGCAAATTACGTGATCTACAGAAAAGGTCCAGTGACTTTTTGTCCTATCTCTATTGGTTTGGCCGAAAAACGTGATTATGTGCAGTTTTTTTGTAATATTTACGTGAAAAGTTTGTTTTTGGTGTCGATAGCGGCAAAACCATTGGTCTGAAGTCAAAATGAAAACAAAGGTTTGATTTAGCAAATGAGGTGATCTACAAAAAAGGTCCAGTGACTTTTTGACCTATCTACAATGGTTCGACCGCAAAACGCGTTTAAGTGCAATTATTTTGTGATTGATAGGTGAAAATCTTTATATTTTTCAACTATAATTAGTGCGATTCATGTTGGTTCCAGCTTGACCTTTGTAAACTCCCCTCCACGTCGGGAGTTGGCTGAGCGTTAGTGAAGTTTCAATAGTAGATAGGGACAGAGTGTTTTTTATTATGTTCAAAGACACAACACCCTCTAAAATAGGCCCACGTGTGTCATTAACCCCTTGTAACATTAACCCTCCCCCGGGGATTTCCTAGTATTACCTGATAACCTCCTGAGTACATTAAACCCCCTGATGTGTTAACCCCCCCGGTAACATTAACCCCCCCCGGTAACATTAACCCCCCCCGGGATTTCCTGGTATGACCAGATAAGCTCCTGAGTACATTAAACCTCCTGAAATGTTAACCCCGCCGGTAACATTAAAACCCCCCCCCAGGGAATTTCCTGGCATGGCCTCATGTCCGAATTTTACCAATCACCAAATCTCTTAACCCCCCTTGGGAAGTTCCTGGTATGACCAGATAACCCCCTGATGTCTTAAGTAACATTAAACCCCCCCCCAGGGAATTTCCTGCATGACCTCATGTCCGAATTTTACCAATCACCAAATCTCTTAACCCCCCCTTGGGAAGTTCCTGGTATGACCAGATAACCCCCCCATGTCTTAACCCCCGGTAATGTTAAACATCCCCCCTTGGGAATTTCGTGGCATGACCTCATGTCCGAATTTTACCAATCACCAAATCCCTTCTCATCCCCGATTTTGCTAGCGTACATCAGATCTACCAATCACCAAATCCTTTAACCACCCCCGGGAATTTCCTGTTATGACTAGATAACCTCCTGAGTAAATTAAACCCCCTGATGGCCTAACCTCGGTAAGATTAACTTCCCCCTGGGAATTTCCTGGCATGACTATATAAACTCCTGAGCAAAATAAACCCCCCTAAACACATATAAAAACGTTGACTTAGGGTAGGTTTTTTTACTATATTTCCACTCAACAATTTACAATAGTTGACAGGTGCAGACTTTACTACCACGCTCTGAAACTCGTAGCTCAAATCTGATGGCATAATCGAACAACAAATTAAATTTCCGACACGAAAGGTCCAGTCACTTTTTCTCGTATCTCTAACGGTTAAGCCACAAAATGGCCTTAGAGTCAAAACTTGAAAATTCAATAAAATAGGTCTAATACTAATCTGAATTCCGCTTATCCCCGAATTTGGGCAATACCCCAAAAGGGGGCCTGGGGTGTGATATTAGCCCCCGGTAACATTAACCCCCCTGGGATTTCCTGGTATGAATTAAACCTTTAATGTTAACCCCCCTGGTAACGTTAAGCCCCCCAGGGAATTTCCTTGCTTGACCTCATGTCCGAATTTTACCAATCACCAAAATCTCTTAAATCCCCCCTAGGGAAGTTCCTGGTATGACCAGATAACCCCCTGAAGTCTTATCCCCAGGTAACGTTAACCCCACCCCGGGAATTTCCTGGCATGACATCATGTCCGAATTGTACCTATCACCAAATCAATCTTATCCCCGAATTTAAGGCACTTACTTTGGGGGCGTATAGCCCCCAGCGAGCCGAAGGCGAGTATATAATATATATATACATATAAACATTGAATCACAAAAAGTACTTGCTCAGCCGGGACTCGAACCCGGACCTTTCACTTACCGGGTGAATGTGCTACCATTACACCACAGAGCACTTACTTTTTACGATTCAATTATTTTGTATTTGACCGTATCAGTCACATATGCGTTCAAATTACCAAACTAACAGATATATTACATATTATAAATAATAACATTATCCATATAGCAGCTTGATATACTTCTATTACAAGAAATAATATACTTATCTAGTTTTCATCTTAGCATAATAATTGAAAATCTGTGTTTTGTTTATTACAGTAAACTCATTTCGGCTATTACATTTTTGTCTATAGCCAACTAAATTATTAGGCCACTGCCCAATACACGGACATTAGTGCTGACTAATATTGTCTATTCAGGTTTTATTAGGGTGTGGGTGGTTCAGTCAAAATATAACAAAAAATCAATTTTACTTGAGATTACGCTAATTAATATATTCATTTAATCCGGAATATAAATAGAAACACTGAATATAAATGATTCGGCTAATTACATTGGTAGTTCTCCAAAATTTTTGTTGGTATTTATATCCAGATGAAAAGATATCAATGTGGATACAGAATCTGGAGTTTAAAAATGACCAGAGGAGTACGCTTACAATGGAGATAAAATACAAGCGGATTAAAATAACAAGTAAAGAGTTCCATGTTTAAAATAGAGGAACCTGGTTATTTTGACTATTTTAGCTTCACAAAGTGTTAAGCCAAATTTTTTGTGACTTTAGTACTGTTTGTTGAACAAGGAATTAAGTTTACTGGTTATAATTTGTTCTTTAGCTACACGAAATGCTTTATTTGACGAAATGATGATGCTCACTAAAGATTATTATGGGCTTCAGTTTACTAATGGACTTAACTACAACACCGGTTAAGTTGAACCGAAGATACAATCACAACAAAGTAAAAAGATTTTAAAATAAATTGCATAGAATCAATAGTAATTTATGTGGTCTATTTTATTGTGGTAACAAAACAGGACACGTTTAATGAGTAGTTTTACACCATTAAATGATTCCGCAGACAAATTGAAAGGTGAACAATATTGCGTTCTGACTCTAAGTGCTAATCAAGATATGATAGTGTTTTTATCTCTTGTCTGGCGACTTTCGTAAAACATATGGTCTCACTTTGTCATTCTCTCTCACTCTTGCTAATATTTCTGTGTGTGCAGGTTGGAGTTTATTTTGAGGACAGCAATAATTTGTAAGCATCACTGTTTTAGTTCTTATGTTCGTTTTTACAGTGATTTAGTAAGACTTTAGTTTGCCAATAAACATATGCAAAAACAAATTAAAAAATTATTCTATCCTAAATTCGATCAAAACCTACATCAACAGTTTTCTGACAATGCATCTTGATTTGCAAGGCTCTCCATACAACAGTTGTCAGGGATGTAACCTTGTCAGGAATTTCCAGTGTACTGTACTGTGACAAGCCTCGCCCGAATCAGTTCCATGAAATAGCAATCTGTCCCAGTTATCGTGCAATATTTTTTAGTCATCACTTAGCACACATAATCTTGTAATGAAATTTGGAGTGTACAAAGAATATCGCACTGTTATAGTCTTTTTCAAATCTGTCCCAGTTATCGTGCAATATTTTTTAGTCATCACTTAGCACACATAAGCTTGTAATGAAATTTGGAGTGTACAAAGAATATCGCACTGTTATAGTCTTTTTCAATATTTTCAAATAATTGGAATAGCAATTTTTGAACTATGATGAGATTATTTTATGGTAATAGAAACACAAAATTTCAGTACAGAAGTCACGAGTAACACTTTCAGTCATGAGAGGTTGGAAAACTTGGGAAAAGATATGATGTTATTATGATGCTATGATGGCTCTGCATAGAGTTCATTCCAACCCCCTTATTTAGTTTAACGTCAAAATATTCAAGTTATTACTTGAAAGTCCAGGATAGGAGATGCCACACCATACCAACCACTCAACACATATTGCATACACCAAAATAGGTTAATGGAGCACAACTGGTTTCTGTTGCCAACTTTAATTATTGTATTCATCGCTATATTCAAATTTAGTTTTTTAGCAAGCTTTGAGCAACCCCATTTCTTTGGTTGTTTTAACAGCTAAAATAGGGAGAGATTTCAGCTTACGAAACTTTATGTTTGTATTATAAAAAATTAAAAAAACCTAATTTATATGTAAAACGTATATATATAGTTGAGGCTATATGCAATCATTTGCCGTGAAAGGATGAACAATACCGACGGATACATTAGTTAAGGGACAATGTCAATAAATGAGAAAGCGGGGGAGAGGCAATGTTTTGAATCAGTTCTCTTTCATTAGTATAATGTACTGGTGAAGTGGTTGAATTCAGTGGTTAACAGTTAAACAAATAACCAAACCCGTAATGTAGCATAACCGTTGTAATATTATGGGGAAAGTTTATTGTCCGAGATGACTGCAGACAGAAGCTACAACTTCTGCTACAACACTTTCTATGGTCACACTGAAACGTATGATATTTATCTTAAATTAATGGCAATAAATTCATTTTGTACATCTATCGACTTTTTTACTGTATACATATCCTAAGTTTGTATAATTAACAATAGTCTGATTTAATTTTCTGAGTGTTTATGTATATATATATATATATATATATATATATATATATATATATATATATTATATATATATATATATATATATATATATATATATATAATTTTTATAAATAAGCGATAAATATTCAGTTTTATTAGGAGGTGAGTATCATTATTTATACTTGGAAAATACTGAAACCGAGAGACAATGTTCCGATTGATAACATATTTGATTTACTTTCAAAAAATTATTTAAAAACCAGCAGATACCCGCGGTTTCTGAGGAAAATATTTCTACTACGCAAATTTTTATACTGCAATTTCACCCCTTAAATTTTAATTTTTAAGATGTAAATTTTAAGATCAGGATATTAATTTTCCTTTTTTTAATATTACCTACAAAACACTTTTAAATGTAGGTACAATCTTATCAATAAAAATTAATACAACATTCTTTGCTAGGCACATATTTCGAGAACGACTAGACCGAATCGGCTAATTGTTTTATGTACAATGTTCGTAGAAACCTGAGGAAGGGATGAACAAAAACATCCGAAAAGTTTCCAAAATTATTTTTAGATAAATATCGAAGTATTCATGTTTCATAATCACAATTTTACTGAAAATAAACAGCTGTAAGCACTTTCAGTTAAAGTTACTCACAGGTAGAAATATTTGTTTACAATTTAAATTGTAGAAGCGTGTTTGATCTGTGGCAATGTAGGTAGTAAAGATAAAGTTTATATCCATCTTTAACTTTATATTGTGTCAGTCATAAATTGTAAATACCTAATTCCTAATCTATTTAAACACTGTTTTCAAACCCACCTTTCATTAACGAAGCTGCGAATACGTTCACTTAAGGTGTTCGAAACTGAAGATCATCTTCCTTGGCATTGTGATATGGCATTTTAACAGTGCATTAAGTTAAAAAAGAGAAATGAACACTAACATGCCTCAACAATGTATTCCTTCCAAGGCTACAGTCCAAAAACACAAGTAGACAGAAGTCTACTTGTGTTTTTAGAAATACCGCATAACCTTATAAGCAATTATTTTTAAGGATTTCCTCCTTACACTGGAAATATATAGGATATATTATGACTTCTCTCTGGATCGCTTCTCAGTCCTGCGTTTGTATGAATATTCTCTTCATCGGTATAACAAGGCAAACTGGAAATATCATACAAAAAGTAGATTACAAGAATTGGATATAAAAGCTTTCTGATTTTAGAGACATCATTAATTATGTATTCTGAAATCGTTAATTATCTCTTCTTCTTTTCCCAGATACAGCTTACTTCATGAATTATTAGCTATTTTCGTTCACGTTCCTTATAAAAGATTTTAAGAGAGAAGAAAAGCAATTTGGATTTTTAAATATGCATATAATATTACAAAACAATTATTTGGAAAATGTTTATTTTTATTTAACATCATAATCTGAATTTTTAAATATTTAATAACTCTTTTAGTGCCTTTTGAGAGATGTGGTATCGCTTGATTCCCCTAAAAAGGTTTCAGATAATTTTTCATTGTTATATATTACTACTTTTCGAGGATTCAAATATACCTCCTTCCTCAGTGTAAAAACTTGACATAAGATTAAAAATACCTATGAATTTAAAATTAAAATTCGTGGCCACACACTAAACTAAATTTGACTCCAGTATTAAATTATGCAGGACTCCATTTGATCTCGCGGTAGCATTTTAATATATTTTTAACTCTTATTCACCGGGCACAGTGAGTTACGTTAACACT